>NC_134099.1:22404798-22467298 GCF_000715075.1 Nicotiana tabacum | reverse complement strand
CACAACAAATCGAATGAAACCTGGCGAAAAAGAAGCGAACACTTTGCTGAGGAACGAAGCTTCGTGTTTGTTTTTCTTCAAACCCCCAATCCGCTCTCGCTCGCCGCTACTAACGGGGTCTCAGTTGATTTCCCTTACTTTAGCTACTAAGATGTTTCAGTTTGCTAAGTTTGAAAATTCCAAAGAGTATAGACTAGCCACTGAGATTGGATACGGTTTCCCAATCGGAGATCCACGGATCACAGACGGTATCTCCCCATGGCCTTTTGCCTTTGAAAACATCCTTCCTTCTCTATGCCCGGGCATCCATCCAATGCATTCTTTTTGATCTTGTACCCTATGAAGGATTGCAAAGCATAGGCTAGACAAGCGGTACACTGAACACCAACCCAATCTCGACGAAAAAAAGGAAAAGCAAGTACATCCTTAACGGCCTCTATTCCTGACGTGAACGACTGCTTTCTTGGAACTAATTCATAGGCACTATCCATTAGTTAGACTTCACACACTATATAAACAAATAATTGAAGCGTGCGATAGAAAGTGGAAAAATGAATTGATTGACTATTGAGTGCAAGCCCGTAAATAGACGACTATGGGTAGTTCAGGTGCGCTTAAAGTCAACTACAACTAGAAGGCATGCCGATCTTGCCACCAACAAACCTTTGACTTTGACTGTGAAAAGCGAAAAACAGGCACACAATAGTTTAGAGTAGATGGAGTAAAAGCCACTTGACTGTAAAGAGAGGAGCTCTAAGTTGGAATTCAATAGTCTAAGAAATGGTCATCTGTGCGTAACAGCTACTGGTGTTATCACTGTGCAAAGAGGTGGAACCAACCAAGATTGAACACTAGCCCCATTTTGTAGACGGGTTGGGACCGACGTTCTATCCCGGTGAACAATGTTCCACTGATTAGGCGGGGACAAGATTCGAACCTGCAATCTTCAGGTCATGAGCCTGATGAGTTGACCAATTCCTCTACCCCGCTTCTTCCCCTTCTCTTTCGAACTCCGAAAACCAAGGTTCGACTTGCATGTGTTAAGCATATAGTCTGAGTAGCATTATTGGAGCTTCTTAGCGCTTAGGCCACTACCTAAAAGTAAGCTTTTCGCTCTTTTCCTCTTACATAACTTAAATGGAAGAGATAGTAAGCAAGACTTTCTATGCAACGATTTCTTCTTCTCTTATGATTTATCAAGTTACAGGGGGGAGACAAAAAAAAGAGAGTAGATTGGCTGGTTTTTCCAGTAAGTATAGTTGATAATCCCATTTTCTAATATGAATTTGAATATATTCTTTTTATTATTATAAATATAGCCTTTTTATCTTCCACCTTATCTCCACAGATTTGGGCAACCCTTTCCCCTTCCTCTTTTTTTTTTTCGTTTCAAGCATGAACCTTAACTTACCGAACTGGCTTAGTAAAGTAGAAATCATTAGCTGTCAACTGTTCATAGTCAGCAGTGGAAAAAGGCATAGCTTTGATTGCTCAAGTTGCTCACTCATGGTTGAATGTGAAAAAGAATTGCTTTTGTTTAGCAACAATCATATAAAGATGATGCTTCCCCTGTGCCTTATCAATAATTCATAAGGAAGACCGGACTAAAGGTAACTACTTTTTGCTCACCCGGTGAAAAGCATAGTAGGTAAAAAGGCTATTGGTTGCTTTACTTCCTTACCTCGGGTAGGTTGAAAAAGTTGCTAAGAAGAAAAGTTTTCTTTTCTCTTGCGACCTTATACGCCAAGGAGGGTTGAAGGGATCGATCCCAATAGCCTTTCACGAGGGAAAAGACCCATTCTTTATAACCATTACAAAAGCTCCCGAAGAGAAAGAGGTCTTTGCTGCTTGACTGCGTGAACCGGGTCGAGGTCTTGCATTTGGCATTCCCGCTGTTGACGTCCTATCGAGTTAGCTAGTTAAGGGTGAAAGGGATTTAGGAATGAATAGCAAGCAAAGTCCTTGCTAGGAATTCCGGGTAACTTTCTGTATTCCTTAAGGTTACAGGTGAAGCTGACTTCCTGCGGTAGCCCCTTGGACCTTAGCATCTTAAAGGTTGGGTTCTAGTAGTGGGCTCTTGGGTCGTCCGGACCCATATCTGGTAAATGTGGTGGCTTGGTTGTCCCCACACCCCCTTAGCATGCGTGTCTGTGGGAGTAGTTTGTGCTAGCATTTTGGCACTTGCCTTATGGTTCTCAGTACTCTTTCGCCGAGATGCCCTTTAAAAAGATTTTTTCCCTTTTTTAAACTGAAACTCAGTTGCCTATCTAATCTTTGGTCTAATTGGGCCTTTCTCTATAGCTCGAATCGAATAGCTGGGCTACCCCTTCCCTTGTCTTGGTTGGTTATATAAGAGAATCCCGGGACAAAGCAAGTTAGACCTTACTTAGGGAGAAAGATTTATTGGATGATTCATTCTAGTATGAAGTCCGTCAAGTCATGGAATTGGCAGAAGTTCCCCCTTAACCAACCCTAAGTGGGAATTCTTCTATTCATTAAGATGAAGCCATTCAGTCAGCTCTGAATTTGAACTCAATGATTGCAATTCAAGAAGGGCATGAAGCTTTGGCTCAGTACAGTAGCATTTGACTTTGGGAAAGAGAATTGATCGCTTACCTTGCTTTGGCATGCCAGAAGCATTTCGCTGTGGTTCTCATTGACTGAGTCAATCCTGAGACAAAGCAAAGGGAGTTCCGTGGGTTCAGGTTGCTTAGAGGCTGAAATCCTAAAAGAGGCCTAGAAGTCATAAGGAATAGGCACTGTACCGGCAACGAACTCTAAGGTTTGGCTTTTTCTTTTATTGACTTTCTTGAGTCAATGTCGCATTTCGCGTGCTTGGTTAGATCTCCTAACCTATTGTAATGAATGAGAAGGTGAAAAATTCAGTCTTAGCTAAGCATTCGAATTCTGGGTAAGAGAGGAAATCTTTCTTTCTAGGGAATCTGTGCTTACTAAGCCTTTGTTTGAAGGACCGGTCTTAAAGTGAAGTGCAAGACTAGCTGGACCCGGACTGACTAATCGCTAACATCCCGGGTTCTCTCGGGACCGGGAGAACTCTCAGTTAAGTACGGCATTCAGTAAGAAGTAAGCCAAGTTCTATTAGCTCTTCTAACTTGTCTTAGACTCGTCAGTCTGTGATGCATTGAGTTGAGAGTCAAAGGATAAAGGAGTAGAAAACCTTATAACTTAAAAAGATTCAAGTGAAAGCCAGTTGCATGAAGCCATCAATATTACTTTAGCTTTAAACCTTATAACTGAAAAAGATTCAAGTGAAAGCCAGTTGCATGAAGCCATCAATATTACTTTAGCTTTTTCAATCAATCTTCTTTTTATTTTATTCTCGGCTGGTTGATATTACAATACGTCAGTTAGTTAAAATTTGATCCCCCTGAAAGACTAAAAGAATTTAGCTTTCCTGAAAAAAGTAAACTTACGGAAGCATCTATCTCTATCACACACTTCAATTCGCACATAAGACAATTCCTCTTTCTATACTCAATTACGTAAGAGTCCAGCTAGCTCGTCTTTGTCTAGCAGTTTAAGCCTTGGCCCACCAACTTCTTTTCAATTCACGAGCTGCATGATAAGAAAGCTCTCGATATCGGCTAGCTTTAGTTAGTTAAATAGACCAGGAAAGTCGTACTGCAACTATGCCATTAAAAATTTTGATTCCAATGCTGTGGAGACGAATCTTGCTGAACGAACTAATCTACTTTAGGGATTCACCTAGCAGCTTTTAACAGGAAAGCTCGTTCCACCACTTTGACAAATTCTTTCGCAACAGCTTGAACTGAACCGGCGCTATCAACGTGAACGAGAGAAAAACAAAGCCCATTACTCAATCAGGGGATCTAAGCCACAACTCTATTCCCGACTAGAAATCTATAAAGGACTTTAAGGGAGAGCTGCTCTCTCTATCTCAGCTGCTTTCCCTACTAGGGGAACAAGAGGCACTTTTTGTCTAAAGCCTACTTCCTCTCTATAGGCAATTCCTTTTTTGTGGTTTGTGCTGTAATAAGAAGGATGTTGCTATTCTAGAGTTGGCGTTCCAGAAAGACTGACTTAAGACTTTACCATTCACACCGACCAGCTAGTGCGCTCTTACTTGGTATCAGATCTTTTATAAATGAATCATTTGCCCTTCGATGGGAACTCCTACTACTTCTATCTACCTACATCATTCTTTCTTTTATAAATAAAGCAATTTTCCACGGTCAAGCCTAGTAGAGCTCCTAGTCCGGCAAGACTAGCAAAGATGCTATCAGGCCTAGTTACCATAAGAATGGAAGGGAAAGCGAAGGACAGAGACCATTTTATTAGAGCTTCAAGAAGAGTGAATTAAATTATTTACGGGTGACTGAACTGCAGGGATTTCTATTGTTGAGCCGGGTGAGCTAGGCTGCACTCGCCTTTTTGAATTGGCTATGCCAAAAGCGAGATCGTCTAGTTCTACCGGATGGGCATAGGACCTTTTAACAACTCCTATGCATTTTCTTCCTACTATCATGTAGTAATGGCATAAACGTCCCCTACTGGAACCAGTCTTTATCCAATCCCTTTCTTGCCTCTTGAATCTTCGTATTTTCTGATACTTTCTCAGTAGCATCTGGGTCCGAGATAGAATAGAAAGTTTGAGTTCAGTTCTTTCTTTCTTTGAAGGCCTTTGAAAGCCCCAAGACATATAGTTAGAATGGAACTGCCGTCTATTATATAGGGCTATTATATTCATGGGTACTCATCTACTAATGCCTAGCTACATCGGATTGACTACTACCCCGAGGACTCCGCTTCGATATCATCTAAAGAGTCAATGTTGATGGTCCTATCCTTTTTTCGAGTTCCCCAATCTTCTTTCTTCCCCTAACCTAAGACAGAAGGAGAAAGCAGCTCGTCAGGGAGTGGATGACCAAGCACAACAGAGTCAGTGTCGGTATAGTCAGACTTATTATTACGGATAATGGGGTCCATATGCATCATAAAGTAGGCAGCAGCCGCTGCCGCTATCTAGACCGCAGCCTTCCTCTAGGGGCGCCATTTTTCTATGGTCGGGCCAGTGTAGCTCGGTAGGTAGCGAGGTTGGTGTTTTCTTTAAGCTCTACACCGTGCTGGAACTCCTCATGAGAGAGAATCAATTCTTTCCACCTTCCTTAAGAAATGCATTTCATAATCCTTGTTAGGGCTGCATACCTCACCAATATAGGCCTCATACGCCTTAATCACGTTTTGGATCCTTCCAGACCAATCTTTCATCAATTTCTGGTTAACTGTGCTAGGTATACCCTCATGTAAGCACTCCGCCAAGTCTGTACTAGAAAAGACTCTGTCAAGGTTAAAAGCACCTGCGCGGATACTGGTCGGTCTAGAAAAGGATTTCCCCTCTCTAAAACCATTGAAAAGGTCTCCTCCAGGATAGATTGCCAAAGAGGAGCAATCATCCACTTTGGCAGAACGAATCTGCCTCATAGGATGGCGCCTGTCTTCCAACCAGGACTATGTACGGATATCGCGAGAATTTGATTCTTTGCCTAATTGACCTGCCAAAGGGAACTCATAAAAATAGTAAGTGTGCGCCATACCTACTCCCTCAGTAAAGAAGAAGACATCTACAATTTCTATTTTGATTTTTCTAAGGACATGCAAATTGATTTGTCCTCGATATCTCTTAGGGCATTGACACCCTGTCGATCGACTCTTGCCTTTTGTCAGTTAGCGGGTAAATACAACATTTCAATGTCTGTTCTACAATGCTTAGCTGGTGCAGGCTATCGTCTTCTCTCACCTTTGATGTCTACTCAATCTAAACATTGGGAACAACTGAAAGCGGCTGCTTCTAAACCCTATGGTTCTCATCGATTACCCTTAGAATTCAGGTTGGGTAGGGAAAAGCCTCTCAATCCCTATTTGAAGGCAAAAATGATCGATTCTCTTTTTCGAAGGGAATTAAAGCCTAAGGAGATAGGGCTCTTTTCAGACGAGCTGGTGTTCGATGGTGAACGAGAGATAGAGGAGCGCACACTTCTAGGCCAATGGGTAGATCAATGGTTGCGATGACTCTCTTGGTATCACACCTCAGCATGGTCGGGCATGGAACATGTTCACAAGGATCTTGGCATGATGGAAGGCCTAGGAGTACCGTGGAAGCATGAGGGTGCATGTGGAAGAGTGTCCAAGACAATGCCAAGAACACGTCAGGCCATGGAAGCACAATCTTGCGCTATGGAAGGTTCTAGAAGGTTCCAGAGTGATCTAGGAGTTGGTGGAATCTCTATGGAAGCACAAAGGAAACATGACATCCTCTCAGAAGCCCGTGTATATTAGTCAAAAAAGGGGACTCTCATGGGTCCGATGGCTCTTTGACTAGTGTGCCTGAAAATGTGATTGATAAATGGGCTTTTGAAACTCGATTTGTCGCAACCCTGTCTCCGCCTTTTCAAGTAGGGATCATCTCGGCAGTACAAGCAGTTATGATCCTACATTGCTGCTCGGTAGTGGCCTAAGGTTCAATGATTTATCTTCTGCGCTAAGGCTAACATCTCATCCCATCTTTCATCTTATTGCTTTGAGCTCTCTTCGGGAAAGTGTCAAAGTCTAACCTGCTGCTCCTTGATTTCACATAAAAAACGAAGTGCCTTCTGCTCTTTTTGCTCTTCTCTTTCTGTGTCTATTGATTTCCCGCCCACTCACATTTTCTTTATAGAATCTTTCTAGGCAGATAGGACAACTCATGCTTTCTCTTGGCCTTGGCTGCTTAGAGACATTTCTTTAGTTCGTCTTAGAGAATGGAATTCCTAATTCCGTTTTCGTCTTTCTTATTGTAGGTTGGTCATCTATTTCATTTTGAATTCCATCTCTTGCTTGGTTTCTGGTACCAGTTTCAGTTCCTTTGTTCAAATCAATATCTACTATGTCCGGCTTCCCTTCCTAGTTGTCCTGTTCAATCCGTTGTTCTTCTGTCTGAGGCAAAGGCGAATCCCTTTTACTGTATACGGTCGAGCTGGCTTGGCTGGTACATCAAGCATATCAGCATATTACTTGTTCGGTGTGGTACACATATCTTTCAATGTAAATCAAGTAAGAGAATTCATTCCCACTGTCTGAGGAAAACGTGAAGAATTACCATTTTATGAGCTTGTAAGGCCCGTTGTGTTGAAGTCCCTGAATAAAGAGGCTATACAAAGTTGGTGGGGAATTGGGCAGCCCCTATTGCCCAAGGGCAAGGCCACGTTAGGCCATTCTAGAACCTTCTATAGAATGCTAGCTTCTTGTAGCTTGTATGGCAGCCCCTTTGGCCGACCTAGGCAGCTTCCTAGGACTCTCTAGAGACCTCTAAGATGCCACCACTCCTTTGTGCTTCCATGGAGCTTCCACCATTCCTAGATCACTCCGGAACATTCTAGAACCTTCCATAGCACAAGATTTTGCTTCCATGGCCTGACGTGTTCTTGGCATTGTCTTGGCCACTCTTCCACATGCATCCACGTGCTCCCACGTTACTCCTAGGCCTTCCATCATGCTGTGAACATTTTCCATGCCCGACCATGCCAAGGTGTGATACCAAGAGAGCCATCGCAACCACTGATCTACCCATTGGCCTAGAAGAGTGCGCTCCTCTATCTCTCGTTCACCATCGAAGACCAGCTTGTCTGGAAAGAGCCCTATCTCCTTAGGCTTTAATTCCCTTCGGAAAAAAAAATTGATCATCTTTGCCTTCAAATAGGGATTGAGAGGCTTTCCCCTAACCAACCTGAATTCTAAGGGTAATCGATGTGAACCATAGGGTTTAGAAGCAGTCGCTTTCAGTCATTCCCAATATTTAGATTGAGTAGACATCAAAGGCGAGAGAAGAGGATAGCCAAATGGAAACTACCAAGCTGGAGTACGGTAAGGGCAGAGGGAATTTTTGGTGGAGTGGTGAAATGCATAGAGATCGAAAAGAACACCAACGGCGAAAGCACTATGCTGGGCCGATAGTGACACTAAGAGACGAAAGCTAGGGGAGCGAATGGAATTAGATACCCAGTAGTCCTAGTCGTAAACGATGGATACTAGGCGCTGTGCGTCTCGACCCATGCAGTACTGTAGCTAACGCATTAAGTATACCGGTTGGGGAGTACATTCGCAAGAATAAAACTCAAAGGAATTGACGGGGGCCCGCACAAGCGGTGGAGCATGTGGTTTAATTTGATGCAAAGCGAAGAACCTTACCAGGGCTTGACATGCCGCAAATCCTCTTGAAAGAGAGGGGTGCCTTCGGGAATGCGGACACAGGTGGTGCATGGCTGTCGTCAGCTCGTGCCGTGAGGTGTTGGGTTAAGTCCCACAACGAACGCAACCCTCATGTTTAGTTGCAATCGTTGAGTTTGGAACCCTGAATAGACTGCCGGTGATAAGCCAGAAGAAGGTGAGGATGACGTCAAGTCATCATGCCCCTTATGCCCTAGGCGACATATGTGTTACAATGGCCGGGACAAAGGGTCGTGATCCCGCGAGGGTGAGCTAACCCCAAAAACCCATCCTCAGTTCGCGTTACGTACTCGTTCGCCACTTTGTTCTCAACTCTTCTCACCTCCTAGGCGAGACAACCTACCTTTAGCTAGGAGCCTCTTTTCCTTCTACCCAGCTCCCCGAAAACAACGTTCGACTTGCATGTGTTAAGCATATAGCTAGCGTTCCTTCTAAGCCAGGATCAAACTCTTCTTTTGAGTATGATTGGGCCCTACAGTGGTAGATCCTTGTGAACCGGGCGTACTATTGAAGAACCTTCCGTGAACTTTTCTTCTCTTATGATTTTTGCTACTTTCGTTTTGACAGTATTGGTATTGTTTAGAGTATCAGCCTAGTCACTCAACTAATCCACTCGTGGAGTGCGTTTGGTATAGTAGTAGTCTGGTAGTTGAGACTTCGCCCCTTCTTCTTCAGTAAAGCCGAGCCCAACTATTATATTAATTACTCCAAACATAGCTTTAGAGGCTCTTACTAGATAAGGCGGCAGAATAGAAGTCTCACTACTAGCTTTTAGTCTTAAGCAGGAAACAGTGGTCAGGAATGAATGTTATACTAAACTATCCGCCATTTCATTAGGACATCACTTGCTTAGTCTTTTTGTAGCTTGATTGCGAAGCATGGTTTGGAAAGGTCACCTGAAAGACAGTATATATCAACATTCAAACCTATTCCTTTGTGGCTGTCCCCAGTGCTTAACGTCAGGTTCCCTCCACATACATATGAAAAGTAAGCTAGCCGTATTAGCTCATCAACTCGCCTTAACGCACCCTCACGATATAGGTGCAGACTTGCATACAGTATCACTTGCCTAACAGCTACCAAATGCGAAAGTTTCAATGTTGACGGGCTTATTGTCTCCTTTCTTATCTTAAAAAAAGGGAAAATAAGAGAGGGATCACTCCTCGGGCAGTCGCTGACCGTTGTGCCTTCCCTTCTGCTTACACCATTTCTTTGTGAATGCTCCGCTTTGCTCTTTGTCGCGTTACTTTCGCTAGCAACCAACTTTGGATTCTCTTTATGGCACCGTCTTGAGTAGGGATTTGAATAGAAACTCTATTTTGGGGCTCAATGTTGCTGGACTCTACTCCTCTCCCCGGGCTCACTCCGCTTTATGCCCAAAGCTTTAACTCAATCACTTGGACAGATGGATTTGACCTACCAACTGCAGGCTCGGGTGAGAGAACGGTATCCATTGCCTGCTGCCCCCTCCCAATAATACTTGTTTATCAACCACCCGCTTACTACAAGAATGTATTACGATGAGAATCAAAGCAGTCTTGTGAATGCCCAGTTCTTCTATCTTCTTCGGGTCCTTAATAGAACTCAAAACTAGGTTTCTTCTGTATATAAACTATATCTTTCTCTTCCTTAGAGATTGAACTAAAAGTCGACTGAATGTGATGAAAGGTTATATGCTTAACACATGCAAGTCGAATATAGTATGAAGCCTTTTTCTTCTAAAGGCAGGGGTGAGGACTCCATTGCGGCATTAAGTAAGGAGTTGGAGGAAATCAAGGCGCATCCACTCCGTCATCTCAGTCTCTTTTTGTGCAAAGAGGTAGAAACGATTCCGCCCTTCTAGCCTCGAGTAGTGGACAGTGTATCATTGATAGCGGTGCTATTGATCACTACTCTGGTATGAGTACCATTTTCTCTTCACTTAACCCATCAACAAGCACCCAACTTATACAACGGGCTATAGCTGTGCACTATAGGAGCTTTCTTCTAACAATCCCTTATTTGGTATGTCACGAAATCAAGAAGCGAACTCGTTCTATTCAATATCTATATGGGGGAAAGAAGATCGAAAGCCATTGAGTAGTGAGACTTTCTTTTCCAGAGTAGTCATAGAAAGAGAATCGAGGGGTCTATAGGCATGAGTGCTCAGGTACGCCGTCAGTCTAAATTCCTAGTAGTCTTTTTCAATTGTATTTGTTTTAACGAAAAAAGAATAAAGAAAGTCCTGAAGAACAGAATGACCGTACAACTCCCCCAAATACAAGGGAGCGGGCACTACTCTCGGCCTGTCATAACAACGAAAGAAAACTCCACATACCGGAAAAGAAATTGACCTTATTCCTAGAACGGAATATAGACATTGGTACAAGAGGAGGCTCGAGGGACCTCAAGCGTAATATACACTACCATCGGAGAGACTTTAGCCATATCTTAACCCATGGTTGAAGAATGAGGCGATCAAGAAAGTCCTCCCCTGGAAAAAATATCCGAAGATCTTCTCTTTCCTTTTCATTACAAACAAAGCGAAGGCGCTACTTTTAGCCCTTTCAAGAATGAAGGCCCGCGCGACACTCGGCGTTAACACTCCCAAATCTAAAAATCCTAACCACAGTTTTAATGATAACGAGCGGCGAAAGCATACAAAGATAGTGAGGCTTCCATCGCTTAGATTTAGGGCGATAGGGCGCACCACAGATACGATAAGAAGCACCCCTCAATCGATAGGTCAAAGACAGAAAGATAGTACCAGTGACATCTCTAATCTTTGAGAAAATCGGGGTCTTTTCCACATAATAGCGTCAACCAAAGACCGAATCATCTTAGAAGACACTGGAGAGAAATCCCTAGTAACTTCGTCGCTCAAAAATGATTTGGAAAACTCCAAAACATGACTTATAATAAATAATCTTTCAAATGGGAGACTTTTCTTTAGATATAGTTATAGTACACTGAAACTATATATTATGCTAAGTGGCCATCACCTTCTCGTCGCCGATCACTATCGCCAAGAATGGCATAGTCGCAAAGCTTCGTCGTGCCATACACCTTTTCAGTCACTATCCACACAAGCATATGATGTTTAAGTGTGAATAGAGGCCAAGAACTAAAGAATTTGAGGGGTTGATCCTTCATAAACGTCACAACCGATGACCTATAGCCTTTATTATAATGATAGAAACTATATGGTAATTGAAAGACTATAGAACAAAGTATGAACATCCAAGAAGTTGCAAAGGGATTTCTGAACAACCCTGCATACAGGACGTCAGGATAATAGATAAGGAATCAGTAGCAGCCTTAAGATAAAAATAGCAAAATTTTTTCTTTCTTCTCAAGTACTGCAATGGTTGGGTCTGATTATAGGTACCATCCATTCTTAACCTTGCCAAAACCTTCATCCATCGTGTATAGGCCGTACCAAGGCCTGATATAAGGGTAAGCAAATAACAAATAACCTTTTCTTCCTTGCCTCCTCGACCTTCATTCCCATCCTGCAGCCAAAGTGATAACGGCTGTAGCATCCACCGGTAATGTATGGAAGAGGTTAAGATTTCTATGTGGATAGGACGTATCAACACCTTTTGCATCTTTTCATTTTAAAGAAAATATAGTTGAATAATATAGTGTTGGGTCTTGAGGACCAGAATGGCCGAAGATCAAAACCTAAATATGCCAGGGGTTGATCATCGAAGCTTGGGCAATAACGATTAAGGAATTTGAGCGCTGATGTAGCTAAGAGCCACCTTCACAGTCAATTCATTAGGGTTGTCACCTTCTACTTGGAAAAATATCCACCGTTTTCTTTATCTGTTAAGCCTCACAGCTATAGGACTTCCTAAAGAAAACTGCAATCGCAGTTTATCAACCACTCACAAGACCACTGAGATCTTCGACTTAGCTCCCAAAGGTAATCCACCCGACCCTTTCCCAACCTATACAAGAAGAGCGGAAGATAACGAAAGGGAGACAAAGTCCTAACTAAATAGAACACAAACTCCCATTCCATCTATCATATCAGTCGAGTTGATCCGATTCGTTCTTATCTATAGATAACGCAAGAGAGAACTTATGACCTCGCAGATGGAGAGGGATTCGAACTCCTGGTATTTCTATAAATACTTCGATTTTCAAGACCGACTCTTTCAACCGCTCAGACATCCATTCCCTTCATGCTTCGTCCACCCTATCCATCCGCGCGCTGGCAGGTAGGGGCTTATCTATATGATTCGCTACGCTTGCCTGTGCCTATCGGCTGATTTTATTGCCTGCCGGTTAGCGAAACTTTTCTGGTAGTACGAATCGCTACGCTTCGCCTCTTTCTATATGATAATATGCATCTTGGTTGCTGAGCTCCCTGCAGGTAATAGCGAGAGTGAATAACGAATGATCCTCCAAACTAAAAGAGTGATTTATTTCGACTCAAGCGAGTGAGTGGAAAGCGTGGCAAGAGAGCGAGTTCGACTCGTGAACGATCAGCAAGTGAAGGACCGATCCTTTGCGCCAATACTGTTGCGAGACTGGTACTTGGCGGCTCACGAGCAACATATAGACTAAGGTTGCCCATCACTCCCTTGCTCTTTTTTGAAGGCCCTTTCAATTCTCTTTCTAATATGGTTCCTCCATAAGAACACTGAATGCCTAGCTTCGTAGAGCAGCTCTCTCCCCAGCCCACTGCATAGTATGGAATCTGGATCCTTTCATCGAGCACCATTTCTTTTAGATAGAAAGGTGTTCTGACTCTATTGGATCAAGTCATAACCTAAGCCTTCTACTAGTAGACTACTATGGAGAGACTAAGCTCTATTTCAGAGATTGGACTCTCTTATTGTGATTAGCTTTTACTAGTAAGAAGCTATTCCTAAGCCAGGTTCCCTGGATCCACTTGTTCCTATACGGGCCTAAATGGATGAATGAAGAAGGGTGCTTGGGTAGACTTAAGAGCTCTTGCTCTGCTTATCCTCCTACTTCTTATTCTGGGGGTCATAGAAAGATATGAACCGCCTACTCTTTAAAGCCCTACTATTAGATTGAATAAAATGAAAGCTGCTTGTCCTCACTAATAAAAAACAACAATCCCTCCCCTTCTGTTACCTAATTTTACTCATTTCTTCGGTATACCTCAATACAAGACAAGTACAGGAAAGGATAAACAATAAAAACCGGTCTATCGCCCTATCTAAGTAGTTTTCCCCTCTCCTCTACGGAAGTAATCTTTTAATCTATTTCAGTTCCTGTGTCTGTCGCTATCACCCTATTCTCTCTCAATTGCCTATCCTTTCTAGATGAGTGGGATTCCCTTAGCAGTAGCTTCCAACACTTAAGATTGACCTCCTCAAGTGCCAGATATGAATGATTTATGAATTTCATACGAGACTACTTACTTACCTAAAGTTCACTTTTGGCTTACCAAAAAAGTTGACTGAAGGAACTGACCTAAGCATAGCTCTCTCTCTCAAATACAAATGCCAAGAAAGGGATTCCTTGGATAAAGTGGAAAAATGCTAAAAAATCCTTTCATTTCTCTTTGAATGCCTTTGTCCTACTTATAGTATCAGTCCTCCAGCCTATACTTGTGTTTTTATTAACCAAGAACACATGCACTTTGTTGGCACTAAAAAAAGGTTAGTCAATCCATTAGTGCAATTGAAGGTGCGCAGCCTCTTCTGAACCGGAACAAAAAAGAGCTCATAACCACTGCTTGTGAACAACTCTCCTCAACTTAAGGCGCACCTACTCTTACTAGAAGTCTAGTCTCTCTCAGGTCCAGTTTCGATCTCTAACTAACTAACTAACTTACAACATAGGTCAGAAGAGAGATATTTAGAAAACCCGATTTCCTGTCTTAAGAACCTGACTCAAAAGAGAAAAGAAGACCGGACTAAAAGAGATCTCACTTTCGACGATTGAACTTGACTTTTATATCTAGATTGGAACTAGACTTAAACGTCTTTGCTTTGGATCCTTCTTAGGGTCGGCTTTCACTCCACTTTCACTTTCATATCAGGAACGTCGACTTGCACTTGCAATATATAATTTGACTTTCCAGAATCCTTGCTCTTGGTTTATATTCACATAGGCCACTCATAAAAATAAGACATTCAACTCCCTAAAACATGTGTAATTGAGAGAGTCATCATATCAGTGCCTTGGGGAAATGCCTACCTTCAGGAGAAGATTTCCGAATGAGTTTCAAACCTGTCCTCTTCGCTTCCCAAGATATTTAGGGAAAGGGGCCTTGTCGGCCACCGCTTGCTGATGATGGAATGCATCGTCAATTAACGGGTCCTCGCCTTGGACTTAGTTGGAAAGGTAGGTATTCGGCATGTCCCCTGCTTGCGAACTTCTTTAGTAGGGCGGAGGTGCCATTCCTCTCATTTACCGTTGTCCCCAGACTTCACTCTTTCAACACTTGTATACTTTCTAAGAGTCAGGCATGCCCTTGTCCCTGTCTCCAAGTGTGTGATCCACTGATTCACTGAGTGACTTTTTCTTACCGCTGCGCTTACGTCCCTATCTCTTAAAGCCCTATCAGACTTTCCTTACCGATTGATGAAAGCCTTAAATGGCTTCGAACAAGAGAGAAAGGCTTTTTCTATCTTATTAGTCAAGCACGCTAGCTGCAATCAAAAAACAGCGCTAACGAGCAAGAAAACAGATGCGCTAAGGCACAACTTCGTGCAGCAGCTGCGCCCTTGCTTCTTGCTTTCGAGCTGGAGCTTTCTGGGTAGTGAAGTAGTCCGTGAAGGTTAAATAAGACTTGTGTTAAGCAAGCAGAGTAGTCAAGCCAGAGAGGAAAAAAAGCAAGAAGCTGTTTTCGTTCGATCGACGGAATCAATCATACTTTCACTGTTGTGGCCGGCTTTCATAAAGCACCTTTGGGCAGCAACAACTATTGGGATCCACTTTTGAGATCAATTCGACAATAAAACTCTTTAAGCAATGATCTTATCTACGTCATTTCTCTTGATGCGATACAAAAGATGACTTTCGAGAGTCACTTAGCCCCTTGACCTCTTCTCTCAAAAACGTTGCTGTGCGGGCAAGTCGATCAAAGTCAGAGCGGGGAGGGAATGTTTATTTACAGTTGTTGTAGTACGATTTTTCATTTACTGTTCGGACTTTCAATAAGTAGTTAGCTGCGGGCGTAGTCAGGCTTAACATTGATTGAAGCAGCTATTGGAGAGAAGGCACCAGCCAGACCTGCAAGCACCAGGTAGTATGCAGCGGCAGTTTTCAATCATACAATGTGTACTCTTAGTCTAACTTTTAGCGGTAGTTAACTGTCCTTGTTCTCCTCTATGAATTGCCCTATTGAGTAAGGGTCGGTGTTTGCAAAAATGTCGAGCCGATGGGGTCAATTACCAGTAGTGACAATAGCAATGGGGGGCTGGACACTAGTTATGCGAGTGGAATGACCCAATTGGACCTAGTCAGCCCAAACCATTTTGCGGTTCTAGAGGACCCTAAACAAGAAGAGGCAAAGATGCCAGATCTGGACACTGCTGAACCGGAAGAGATTGCTCAGGATGAGTGTTTGAGTAACAAAGTCGAGGAGGGTGTAGTCAAAGAGAGAACTCCCGAGGAGAGTGATTTGGTTCATAGAAGCGAGGATCTGGAAGAGAGGGTCAACTATGGCAGTGACTGAGGGGGACTTGTTCTGTGATAAACAAATGACTTCAAACAAGAACCTCAGAGAATCCAAAAGAGGTGAACCTAAGAAGAGCAGTAAGAGTAAGCGTTCAAGTACTGGTGCTATGACCAACAAGGTGGAAGATCCTCCCCTGGTTCAAATCATCCTTAATGAAGAGTGGGCGAATAAGATGCAAAACATATCATAAATGTTGAATTCTAAGAAAGAGGGGGGAGAGGGAAAGGAAAGGCCAAAGAACAAAAGAAAAATAAGGGCTGCACAAGACGAAAAACCAGAGGTAGTGCTAAGGTGCGAAGGGAATGTAAAAACAACAATAGTTCCACATGAAGGTCCTTATATGGAATGTCAAAAAGATCGGTAAAGCCGAGAAGCAGAGAGAGGCCAAAGATTATATAAGAGCACAAGAGGCAGATTTGATTGGCTTGGTGGAAACCAAAGTGAGGAGTGGAAAGGCAGCCAGAATTACCAGATGCTTGGGAAAGAATTAAAGTAAATCCATTACTGTGGAGAATGAGTAAATAAGTTTGACGAGTGTAAGGGATAGTAAGACCTACCGCTTTATTTAGCATTTTCATTCACTGAAGCAACTTGAACAAAATAAAAGTAAAAGAAAGAAATTCATTGACTTCGGAAAGGAGGTCAATTAACTGAGTACTAACTCTCTTCTATTACTTTGTTGTACCGGGTTAACAAGAGCTGACCCTCTTTATTCACTACAGTCCCGGAACAGAACAATCTTGTGTCATAAGAAAAGCTATTATCCAAATTGAATTTTTCTTTCTTTTTTTTTGATTGGTTTCATCCCGAACGTTCCATTACTGATGGGAAAATCTGTTCGGAAAGAGATATTTATTAAATAATAAAAGCAGCATTATCCCTAAACTTTAAGAACACACAAAGAAATCATGCAACATAACTTATTAACATCATCTGCATGAACCATCCCTTCTTCAATGTCTATTGATACTAGCTTCTCAAATGTAAAATCACTAGGATCCCCTTTATTTTACCATGTATACTGAGGTCCCAAAGTAGATATTTCTATTAGTCCCAGCTCATTGATAAAGTTCTTCAAATCCCTTGCTCCAGGTTTTGACTGGTTCGAAAGGACCAGGAAACAAATGTCTATTCAATAGAAGAAGTTGTTTGACCTTTCTTTCATTTAGTTTGAACCACCCGAAACAAAAGGAAAATCAGGCTAGAAGATGACTCGTAATCGATCCGGCTATTATACCCTGGACCCACCCGGCCCGTATATTTCATAAGATGTGTTTCATTTAGGTGGATGAACTAGACATTTTTCATCGCCCCACCCAAGGCAGATCGAACAAAAGATCTTCCCACTAATGCTTTTATTCTCCTGGCTATGATACTGGTAAAGAGCCCTCTTCCTTCTCTCCGACATGGTTATTGAGACAAACTAAGTAGTCATGGGAAAGATAAATGTCATATGTGTGAAGGATATTGAGATAACTTCTTCCTTCTCTATGCGTGGGTTAGCCCTTGATCGGACAACTTTACATAAGCAATTTCTTGAACGGAAAAAATAGATGCTTTTATGGACTACATTGAATTTAGGGATTTGCTTCATCATTAGCTAAAGAAGAGAGAGAACGGGAAAGCTTAGTCTAATTGTCCGAAGTGATTCTTTCTTGATTGGATGTCAGCTTTCTCTTAATTCCTATCGTGCACTTATATACAAATCTATAGGTAGTTCATCTCCTTCTAAGAACAATATCCAAAGTTTTCATTTTTGAATGAATTACAGTCAGTAAAGTAATCTGGCGGAAGGGGTCCATAGAAAAACAATTGGCTTCTTTTTCTTTTTTCTATTTTTAGAATAGAGAAAGAATCAAAACTAAGGGTAGGCTCTCTAGAAGATTTACTCGGAGCTTTTTTTTTTCACTTGGTCGCCTGCTATCTTGAAACCTCTTTGCTTGTAGGGGCAGGAGTAAAGAGCACTTCGCAAAAGAATCGTGTGGCGCGGTGAAAGGTTTCCCATTGGGGTTTCTGACCCTCTAGGTCTCCACCTACTTGTGGAATTGGGGGGGGGGGGTTCCTTGATATAAAGGTGTCAAGGCGGTCGAAGAAGGCCATAGGTGGAAGCAACCGATGCTTTTATCATTCAATTGACTCCTTGCTGCCAGTCCGTGCTTGCTGTCATGCTGGAAAAAGTAGGGGTTTCGGTCGGTTTTACCTACTATCGGATTTTAACCAATGACTCTCACCGTATGAAAGCGATACTCTAACCGCTGAGTCAAGTAGGTCAAACTGAGTCAAGTCACCCTATAAGAGAAAGCCGCGCAACCAAAGTAGCCCTTACTATACAAGGGGGCAGAGCGCTAAGAAAGAGAAAGCGTTATCACTATACGAAATGAAGCAGTGGCTAGCACGTTAAGCTAAGATCAACCAATGTTCGAACGCGGAGCCTTTCTTTCTCGGTCGTCTGTCTTAATAAGTGGATTCCGATTCATGCAGTCGTTCTCTGCTGCATTGGTCTTTTCACTCCCCACTCTCCACCATAGCAAAATGTTTCCACTATATCTCAGGAGTAGTCAAAGGAAGTACGGCGAGTCCGAGTAGGAAGAAATTTACTAAGAAGTAGGGCATACAACAATGGATCAATTCATTCAACAAGAAAGTGGAAAGGCAGAAGCGTCGGCTAGTCAGTCACGGACTACTTGACTTCCTTATGATGATTCAATGTTAATGACCTCATTCAATATTTTTTTGAGCCTTTGCTATCGTGGGATAGATGGATAACTAGTAGTTATGAGCAGCAGTCCCCTGACTATAAATAGGAAAATATGTAGAGGTGCGTGCCACACTCATAAAGGACTGAGAAGTTGACAAAGTAGCGAGTTAAATGAGAGGCTAGAGTCAAAGGCGAGCCAATGAGCTTCTTAGTTAATGAAGTGCTTCCCTTGATGTGAGCAGAACTATCTATTTGAATTATTAAGAAAGCAGCCCTCCATTCCTATTTTGATGAGTAGATTGAAGGGCTTATCGCTTCTCCTACTGCTGCTCCCGGCGCCATCCCACAGCCAACCGATCTACTGCCTTAACTTTATAAAAATCGTTTTTGTTCAACATTTTTTTTCTTCTAGAAGTAGGGAAAGTAAGAGAAGAGTGAATGAAGACCCCTATGGAGCAGTAAAGAGATCGATTAGTTTTTAATCTTCCTCTTTATGTATGAAATTACAGACATATTGTGAATGGACGAGCCCCTTCAACTTCGAAGCAGCTTCCTTTGTACTTCCCTTCATAGGGGAGGTAGGAAAAAGAAAGAGATTAGATAACTATAGAGCAGATTCAGATCCAACCATCAAGGCATACGGTCTTGGACACTTAACCAAGATCTTGATGAGCGGTATCCACCTTCACCTTATTCTGCTCTCCTTAGCCTCCGGCTTGGGCATGGTAAAGCAAGGGGTCAGTGAGATCGACCCCGATCAGTGCAGCTAGATAGTTAGAGTTAGTAGTTTCTTAAACAATTCTAAAAAGAGGAGTTGCTCTTAGAGTTAGGGAGCGAGTGGAATAAATGAGTTCAATACGCTGGATGAGAAACGTAGTATACGAAGCGATCACTAGAGCGAAGGAGTGTATTAGGCAGAAAGGACTACTAGAGCTATATACTTTGAGAACGAGTGGAATACCTAAAACAAGAGAGGGTAGGTAGAGCACTTTCATCTTTTAAGCTTTGCTTTCTCGATCCACTACTATCTTACTAAAAAAAAGAACTTCTGAGTTAAGAGAAAGAAAATAGACACACCCTTACACAGCCTTAATTAATAATAATATAGAGGGCCTTCGGAATTCCACAATTGCAGAAGCTTCAATCTCGGTCGATTATACTTTTGGTTAATTGGGTAGGTGTCGATAGCAGCAGAACCTTTGCTTTGGTCCATACCACAAAACAAGCAAAGATCTAAGGCTTTCTTTGCTCTGCCTCTAGGCCCAAGAGCGAGGTCCAATGATCCTCTTTTCAATCTCTTACTTACTCTCTCGTGCAATTAACTCTCAAGCCATAGAGAACAAGTAAAGAAGGAATGACCGAATGAAGTCGCTAAAGGCAGGCATCTATCCTTCCATTTGATCAAAGGTATCCGATTCGAAGTAATTCAATTCACTCGAAAGGAGAAGAGCATCAAACAACCCCAACTCTAGCTCCAGAGGGCTCCGTAGAGCAGGAGAATGCTCAGGTTCGTCTACGTGTGATTCCTTATTTGGTTCCTAAAATGTGAGGTGAGCTGCTGATTCTACTCTTGGAGTGACTCAACATAGTGCTTCCAAAAAAGGCTTTTAACCGGAAATAAGATAAAAGAATAAAAAAAAAGACCATAGTAGATCTATGATTAGCCCTCGGTCGAGATGGTCCTGTCGAAGAACTTGATTCATGCAAGGAAAGAAACTTTGGATAGGAGACTTATGGAAGCAGCAGGGCTGGGTATGCGAGTGAAACCCCAAAACCTCAAATCCCCTAATGCCTATCAAATAAGAGTCTTACCAAGGATCCGGTGTCTAGGATTTCTCCCAAAAGTCAGTAGGAGTGCTCTTCCTTTCAAGCCTTCTGCCTTACAGTCTATAGACCTTACCTCACTAATCTTTTATTTTCTCTCGGGATTTTGTTTGAGTTGTTATCTCAGTAGTTGCATTCCCTCTAGTCCCCTTGAAAGAGGAAAATGGCCTAAGCCTGTTTAGTTCCATCTCCTTGAGTTTCAATTGGAATGCTAGGGGTTTACGTCCTAGGGTAAATCCCAAAGTCCTAAGTTCTTCCTTTCAATCCAAGTCGAGGTAATAGTTTTTATGGTAGGGCTAACGAGATTTTTTTGCTTAAGGCTAGGTGTCTAGATAGGTTTCCAGATCTCAATATTAGTTTAATTTCTCTGGCGAGGAATAATAAAAAAAACTAGGAATAGCTAATTCTAGATCAATATCAATAAAAAGCAGGTTCTAGGGCAAGTGAATTTGAAAGAAATCTCTTTTAAAGAGAGTTAGAAAAGCCAATCCAGTTATTTCCTTGCAGCCAGTGGATGAGAGTGCCCTTACATATAGTTCCAGGCCAGTTCCTGTTTAAGTTGGAGTTTCCTATGGAAAAGGAAAAATTGCCTATTCTTAAAGAGTTTCCATAACCAGGCCTAAGCGTGAACCTATCCAATTTCAGTGCCATATGAGTCAAGAGCTAGAGCAATAAAGTAGGGATTTTAGGAAAGCGGATTATCTTCTCGGGAAAGCGGTGCTCTCTTTCGCATACGCCCTTTGTTAAGTAAGGTGATGATGCTCTTTATCTGCTACTTTCGCTCCTGGCAAGTGACTTAAAGAAAACAAGTGAAGTAAGCTCCCCCCGATACAAGCGAGCTAAGGGGATTGAAGTTATCCCAATACCAGAGAGACACTTCATAGAGTGTGATACTAATGGTTAGGGGGATGGTAGTAACCCAACTGCAAGCACATGAACTCGCTATACCAATAGTTCTCTACCCGCAACCCCAGCTCCTACTTCGAATGATAGAACGATTCTAAAGGGGCATACGGCTTTGACTAAACGACTAACTAAGGCTAACAAAATAACATAATCAGAAGCAGATGTAATAGAAAGAAAGCTTGGGCCGAATGGAAGGGGCTTGCAACGATGGAAGGCTTACGGGATAGGGGCATACTCATATAAAAAATTTCCTAACTAAACCAATTGGGGTGATAGAACCGCGAAGCAAAAGCATTTTTCCTAGCATTGAACTTTACTTCAAAGACTGGAAAGCTTACAACACAGGTAATAGAGCGAAGCCTTAGGATGATAAGCTGATTGAAGGCAGACCAAGAGCATTACCTACGAGGATTTATTAGAATGGCTCAAAGACTGATTCGGTCTTTTCCTCAAAGGAGGATACAATTGAATTAGCTTTGGACTACGAGAGAGCTAGACATCGGGGATGAAAGGTTTGCGAGGAAGAATCAATGGCCAATGGTTCTACAACTGTAACAACACTTACTGAAAAGACTATTCTATGACCAGCCGCCTACTTAATTATACTTCCGACATTAAGCAAGTTCCTTCTTCTGCAAATATGAGATAGACCGACAGCCGGTATGGGACTGTGGGAATAGCGAAAGACCGGATTCAAAGATATAGGCCAATCAAAAGGAAGATGGTGAAAGACCACCACAAAGAGACCCTCGCTCATGCCTTAGTCTTATTCGAAAACAAAAGCGAATGGACCTTCCTCAAGAAAAAAGCCAATCTGATTTCGGGGGGCACGTAGGCGGAGAAAGGATGGGAAACTATAAGGTCTCGTAGGAAAAAGAAAAAACGTAGGTAGGCTGCCACACGGAGTGAAGGTAACTAGCTAATTCCCCATGGTCTAGTAAACTAAGGTGGTAGTACAGACAAGGTTAATTCACTCTGGGATTGGTAGTCCCGTCTACTATGACGTCAGAATAATCATTATAATACGATGATAGCACCTGATTAGCAAGAAATTCCCTGCTCTCCTCTTAGCAATGATCTATCTAGGGCTACTTTCAAAACTGCGGATTCTGTAATACGACCCTATTCATGGGCATTCTCCGACTTAGAATCGAATTCATACCCGACAATCTACGATCTACCCAGCGCCTTAGTTTATGTTGAATAGGCATACCCTACTTCCAGCTAATTATCAAATAAAGCTATCCGTGCTTTAATTCCTAGCTTGAAAGCATTCTTTAAAGCAAAAATTCCGGTAAATCAAGCCTGCGTAGAATAATTGACTTTTCCATGTGCAAGACCACAAAAAGTATTCCCCCCTAAAGCTCAGCTCTGCAAAGGCCTTTCGGAGATTGACCTTTCTTTCTCTTCTTCCCGGTCTGATCGGTCGAGCTCTCGTAATCGATCGCTCATATGTCCATTTCGTTCTGGCTAGCGCTCATCTCCAGCTTTGTTTCCAACCTTTCATTTAATATATCATTCCCGTATGCAATACCTCTTATTTAATCTTGCTATACGTCCAAGCCTTCTCCCATCGGTAGTTGGAAGCAGAATTGAAACTGGATATAACTAAAGGAAAGGCTATATAGGTACGATAGGAGGGTACAGTTAAGCAGGTAAGCGAAGGCTCTCTCTCTCTCGCTCTTTTGTCTTGTGTAAAGCCTTTCTGCCTATCTATTATTTTATTTATCTTTATTCAAAGTAAGCAGATCGAAAGCACGAAAAGGAATGTCTTAGCGTGCCCTTACTCTAATTCGAAATTCGTCTCTTTCTTTCTATTATAATTCCTCTCCCTTTATTCCTCGATCTGCTTGTAAATTCTTGGTGTAATACTCACTCGTAAATGATTGGTGTCAGAATTTCTCACTAATCAGGTGTGATCAGTCTCATCTGTGTAAGAATTAGGAATTCCTCTTCCAACTCGTCCCAGAATGGGCGTTATGGCAAAGAACAAGAAGAAAACTAAAGAAGAAATTTGTCCAATAGTAACAAAGGGTTCCTCCATAGGTTGACATCCGATCCAACCTAGTAGTAAGCAATCCGCCAAAAGCAACCAAAATATTCCTTGGTGAATCAGGTGAAAAGTTAAACTACGTACATACATACTTTAAAAAAAGGGTAAAGCCAACAAACATATAAACACTGGTGCTATTGCGGCTACACCTCCCGCTTTGTCAGTTATACTACGAAGAATGGCATGGATCGGTAGGAAATACCATTCTGGCACAATATGAGGTGGGGCAGATTAGCAGGTATATAATTGTCGGGATGCCCCAAAACATTAGGAGCATAAAAAATCCAAATGGAAAAAAAGATAGCAAAAACTACCAAACCTACTAGATCCTTTACATAAAAAATAAGGGTAAGAAGAAATTTTATCCATCTCTGAATGTACACCCAATGAATTATTGGATCCATATTGATGCAATGCGTCCAGATGAAGAAAACTGGCGCCTACTAAAATAAAGGGGAGTAAATGATGAAGACTAAAAAAATGATTTAAGGTGGCATTGTCCATGGAGAAGCCACCCCAAAGCCAAGTCACTTTGGTATCTCCTACTACAGGTATGACGCTAGCTAAGCTTGTAATTACTGTAGCTCCCCAAAAGCTCATCTGACCCCAAGGTAGTACATATCCTATAAAAGCTGTCACAATCATTAATAGGAAGATTACAACTCCGAGACACCGAACAAATTCCCTAGGACTGCTATAACTGGCATGATATAGACCACGAAAAATATGAAGGTGAACCACAATGAAAAACATACTTGCCCCATTAGCATGCATATAACGGAGCAACCAGCCCCCTTCAACATCTCTCATAATGTGTTCTACGCTGTTGAAAGCTAGATCCACATGAGGTGTGTAATGCATAGCTAAAAAAACGCCAGTCACTATCTGAATGACTAAACAAATACCAGCTAACGAACCGAACCCCCACCAATAACTAAGATTGCTCGGGGTTGGATAATCTATCAAATGCTGATTAAGTGTGGAGGATATAGGTTGTTTAAGAAGAGAGAGTTGTTGGTTCCTTATAGTCATTTATTTCTTTATTTTTTCTATCGTGACAACTCTAGTTCCTCCACTTTTTAGCGTTCTGGGTCCCTACTATATATTCAAATTAGAGTACCCTTTCTTCCATTTCCGAAGGATAGAAGGGGTATACAGCGAAAAAAGTGTCAAAGGGGTTGGATCACCCTAGGTTACTGAAGAGTCATCTGACTTCTCGATGACCAAATAAGAGAGGTTTTACCGCTTTCTCTTCTCTCTAGCACTCTCGGACTGATCATCTTGCTGCAACAAAGCAAGATTAGGAATGAATCTAATGGAAATTTTGGTCTCTGTCTGCTTGGAAGATTATTCTTTCCTCGTCGGTGAAAGAGGGCAAAAAATGTGTATGGGAGAAAGAATTCTAAAAGGAGAGAAGATTTCGTCCACCAAGCAGGACAGAGTGCGACCACTAAGCAATTGGGGGTTCTCGCTCATCTCTTGGGGATCCATCTCATCTGAAAACTTTTCCTCTTCCATTAGCATAGCTAAATTTGAATAGAATGAATCAGCCTCAGGATAAGTAAGCCCCCTTGCCTTGATTTAATTTGGCTTCACTGTGCCCTGAATCAATCAAAAATCTTATTGATTTGATTCATCCCATTTCATTTATTTGGGCGAGAGGGAGGCTGTGAGTCACCTGGGCTACGGATTTTTCCGTTGGTTGATGCTCGAAATCACCTCTTGAAAAAAAGGCCCTCGGGTCTAGACCCAAATAATAGGAAGCGAGGCGAAGGTCCTTCATTAAAGGGGGGAAAATAGAGGTGGGGCTTTGTTTTGGGGGGTCCGCCTTGCGCAGCTTTAGAAAGGAGAGAATTTCAGAAAGTCATTCTCTCCAACCTTTTCTGTCTATCTTTAGAAGTAGGGCGAGAGAAAGTCAATATGATATTTGCGTTGGTTTTTCCAATGAAACTAAGCATTTTTCTTCTTTATCATTCGGAAGGCTCAGTCCCACACCCTGACTTCAATGATGGGAACAACCTCCGCACTCCGGCACTCCACTGAACAACAGTTATCCGCCTTACTATATTTAGAATAGTGGTCGATCCTTCGGGAGTTATATTCGTAACTTAATGTAATGTTATGTTCACGCGGTGATATTCTATCTTTCCAAGAGTACTACCCTGTACGTAGTCTATGTCTGGGGAGCATACTTGACAGGAGATAGACACAGGTGGTAGAGGGGTCCCCCACTTCGATTCTCGTCTGGTTAGCATCTATGATCCTAGATAAGGTATTAGTCCGTTAGGTCTTTTCGGTCCGGAGCTGGCTGGTAATGGACCTACTTACCTTGCTTGTAGACCTGCTGCAGAGCTAACCCTTGTTCTATTGGTTTGATGGTTGCTACCAAGACCATTTTTTATGCCCATCAAAGGACCTCGAGATGCTATTCAACGAAAAAGGATACGAGAAATTTTTATCATATACAGAACGAGGGCGACCCGTGTAAATACATCGGTTTCTTATTCGTGCAAAGGAACTCTTTCTTGGCAACTTGGAAAACTTATAACGATGTTTGTCCCGCATATCACTAGGAAGAACGGGATCTTTACAAAGGGCTTTATAAAGCTTTCTTCTCAATTCATATTTAGCCGCGTGCAATCTACGTTTGTGATCTCGTATATTTTGCTTCTCCGACATCTTACTGAGTTTTCCCCTCATCTTTTTGCAAAAAGCCGCTCCACGGTGGTAAAGTCTCATCTTGTGTGTTGGCCGAAGTTACAATAGTAACATTGAACCCTCGAATATGTTCGAAGATCTTGAAATGATCTTCCAGTTCGGGGGAGAATTTGCAAAATTCCGTTTCCATTGAGAATTGAATTGATCTTTCCCTTATTTCGACCGGAGAATCTAACAGAGACATTACTGTGGATACTCATACCAAAAAATTAGACATTCCATACCCTCGGAGAGTGCTTTGTCGTGCTAGGTCACTGACATATCCTTTTTTGTCTTTATTTGACCCCAAGAACGGATTGGATCGAAAGGACTTTCCTGTTGAAGCCCTTTGTGTCTGTATTAATTTTTGACCGCACGGAATCTCCATAGCCAATTTTCCATTTTTGATAGAAGGTGCTGTCTTTGGTACTACTATTATTTTACACGATCTAGAAACTTCCATAACGTTGGCATGATTCGGCTTGAGCAACTGATCCTGACGTGATACATCTTCGTAATGAAAATAGAGTGGAAACATGAGTTTATCCATAATGAGTATTAGATTGAAGTTCTCTTAAAGACGACCGCCAACTCCTATCCCAAAGATAGAAAGCACCCGGTCCTCTTCTCTTGTGTCGAAGTGTAGTGTAGTGTGGTGAGGTTTTGCCTCACAGAAAGAGTGGGAGAAAAAAAGGAAGAATTTCGAATCTAAAAATCAAAAGAGATTTTTTTCCCCAACGACAAAGGAACTTACGGGCGGGGCATTTTCGGGGACTAGCCCGCTTCCCATTACTCAATAGGGCAATTCCTCGCACATAATTAAGGGAGCCATTGAAAGGTGACTAAAACACCAGAAACGGGGACTACCCGAGCTAATGATAGAGGCAAGAACACTTTCCGGCCAAGTCCCATTAATTGATCATAACGATATCGTGGAAATGCTGCACGGACCCATATATATAGGAACAGAAAAAGAATCACCTTGATACTAAACCAGATCGAGCCCGGGATCTTCTTGGAAATGGGAAGATCTAGGATAGGCGGCCAACCTCCTGGAGAGAGCGATGTGCATAGACCAGGTGAGTAGGGATGCAGCTCCGTGGACCGCTCGTCGGGCCTGATAGGTGGTGGTATCACACCCTTCTCAAAGGAACCGTACGTGACACTCTCGCATCATATGGATCCGTCCTAGAAGCAGGACCTTCCCTTTCCTTTGACCAACGGGTCCTCAAACCTTTATGATTTCGTGTCGAACCTGGTCTCCATATTCGAACTTCTCGTTCGATGAGACCCCATGTCTCACTGTTTCCATTTTCTAGGTCATGCCTTAACCTCGTTAGAAAGCAGAGTTGGCTAGATGCCGACATATATTTTACGTCACCAACCACATAGTCTGCAATGTCTTTCACTGCATCGCATTTGCCGGGGCTAAATCCCCTTTCTTGAGCGATTGCCTTCGCTCGTTGGCAGAATGCCTTGATGCGTGTGTCTAGTTTGTTGGGGTGACACTACGCTTCTTTATACTTTTGGGAGGCGAGAAACTCCCATTCCCTTCTCCTTTCTTACTCTTCCGAGGATGGTTCAGGGGGAGCTGGTTTCGCCCCCGGCTGAGGGGGGAAATTTCAATCGATAGGCGGTAGCTTCGACGTGCTGGGACGTGGAAGTGAAAACCCTAAATTTTAAACCCTACCCTTCTTTGCTACTCACTATCTAAGGATCAAATCCGAAGTCGGTTCTCAAGGCCCAAAAGCTCGGAGATTGGATACCCCGATGTTCCAAGTAACTAGCTTGGCTGGTGATGCTTCACCCACTTGCACGCTTCCTTGCAAGCATGAAATCCTTAGTTCGCCCGCTATTACACGGGCCAGTGTACTCTTATCGCTAACCCCGAGATAGGATATACTCTAACAGCCAACTGACTCATTATCCCAGGCCGCAATGATTAAGAAATAGCAATGTACGAAGTGCTGAGCGTACCTTCCTCTCAAGAACAAGAAATGGAGCTATTAAGTTAAGGTGCCGCTTTCCTTTTTCTAGCTCTTCTTTGGGTTCCCTATCGATGAGTGTATTCCTTCGTCGAAGAAAGAAGGGGAATCACAAGAAATTTTCATAGACCTAGGTTTAATTACATCAATGAATCATTTGAGAACGAATTTAGCGAGACTAATCTAATCTTATTCAACCTTAGATGGGAATTAGGGCGAAGCCTGGGGTGGTCTCTACCTTCTTAACACGCGGCACACCAACTTGAAGTCTGATTTGAAAATCTCTCTCTACCTTCATAAAACTTCTCGCGCCCTTCTCGTAGTTTTGACTTTCTCTTAGGCAACCGTTGACTGGCTTCACGAGACCATTTCGGTCTACACACATATGGCTAAGCGCTATTGGGCGGAGCTTTCTCAATCCAAGCTAACTAATAGAAGAAAAGAGATGAAAGGAAGATCTTATAAGAGACTCACCCCATCATTACATAAGCAATTTCTAGAACGGAAAAAATAGATGATTTCATGGACTACTTTGACTTTAGGGATTTGCTTCATCATTAGCTAAAGAAGAGAGAGAAGGGGGAAGCTTAGTCTAATTGTCCGAAGTGATTCCTTCTTAATTGGATGCCAGCTTTCTCTTAATTCCTAGCGTGCACTTACATACAAATCTATAGGTAGTTCATCTCCTTCTAACAAAAATATCCAAAGTTTTCATTTTTGAATGAATTACAGTCACTAAAGTAATCTGGTGGAAGGGGTCCATAGAAAAAAATTGGCTTCCTTTTTTTTTTTTCTATTTTTAGAATAGAGAAAGAGTCGAAACTAAGGGTACGCTCTCTTGAAGATTTGCTCGGAGCTTTTTTTTTTCACTTGGTCGCCTGCTATCTTGAAACCTCTTTGCTTGCGGGGGCAGGAGTGGAAAGAGCGCTTCGTGAAAGAATCGTGTGGCGCGGTGAAAGGTTTCCTATTAGGGTTTCTGACCCTCCAGGTCTCCACCTACTTGTGAAATAGGGGGGTTCCTTGATATTAAGGTGTCAAGGTGGTCGAAGAAGGCCACAGGTGGAAACAACCGATGCTTTGATCATTCAATTGACTCCTTGCTGCCAGTCCGTGCTTGCTGTCATGCTAGAAAAAGCAGGGGTTTCGGTCGGTTTTACCTACTATTAGATTTGAACCAATGACTCTCGCCGTATGAAAATGATACTCTAACCGCTGAGTCAAGTAGGTCAAGCTGAGTCAAGTCACCCTATAAGAGAAAACCGCGCAACCAAAGTAGCCCTTACTATACAAGGGGGGCGGAGCGCTAAGAAAGAGAAAGCGTTATCACTATACGAAATGAAGCAGCGGCTAGCACGCTAAGCTAAGATCAACCAATGTTCGAACACAAAGCCTTTCTTTCTCGGTCGTCTGTCTTAATAAGTGGATTCCGATTCATGCAGTAGTTCTCTGCTACATTGGTCTTTTCACTCCCCACTCTCCACTATAACAAAATGTTTCCACTATATCTCAGGAGTAGTCAAAGGAAGTATGGCCTGTCCGAGTAGGAAGAAATTTACTAAGAAGTAGGGCATACAACAATGGATCAATTCATTCAATAAGATCTATTCGGATCAGACCAGGATGAGTGGGATTGGCCTGACCTCTCGCTCGGATGTAAGACTCCTGCCGTTGACAGATGTCCCATGCCACCTTTCATGAACAACTATGCCTGAGAATGAATTGTGATATAGCGCCGAATAAGCCTCCGCTCTATTCCCGACTCGAAATCCATAAAGGACTTTAAAGGAGATAAAATAGGGGGCCCTATACCATACACCCTACTGCCTTGGGACAGCTGCACTTTACATCATAGCAGCATGACCAAATGGAGGTGGAAAGCCCTTGTATAGGTTGGGTGCTAGCTAGCGCCTTCCTTATACTAATATAAAATGTTGGGCCTTCCCCTTATTTATTAGTATTAGGCAAGTTGCTCGAGGCCTTCTACTGGGAATGAAAGTTCCCTATTATAGGATCCCTAGTAAAGCCAATTTAATGATGGCCGCTTATCTGAGTAAGAAGACGATGGCTCCTATTATTGGTGAGCGATCTCCTCTACACGTTATCTTTGGGCGTTTTACTCTCTTTCAAAGAGATGACTATTCAAACCTCAGAGTATTCGGATGCACGTGCTTTGTTAAAATTCCATCTCCTGCACAAGACAAACTGAGCCCTACATCTCACTCTATGTGTTTTCTTGAGTGAGGTTGGGGTACCCCTCTCTCAAAAGGGCTACAAGTGTTAATGATCCTTCTACACGACGATTCCACCTTTCTCGACATGTCACCTTTTTCAAACATGTTCCTTACTACGGAGCTCGGGGCTTTGCGATTCCCTGTGATGGTGGGCCATTATGTTCCCTTGTCTCCCCTTAGAGGGGAGGGGTGGAACTATTGAGGAGTTTATGTGAGACAACATCAGAATTCTCCGATTTAATAGAGTCAGCAAGATCCGGGTGACCAGAGTGATCATCAGCTTGATCAACTTAAGGGGAAGTTTCATAGGTTTGTGAAGAAAGATTCTCGTCAGTCAGTTTTCAGAGCTGAGCCAACTGATTCAGTAGTCTCCCTCTCTCCCGATACTTCGAACCAAGGCTCTTCTTCGGACTTAGGTTCTCTAGCTTCTATTCTCGGGGTACGTAGATCCACTTGTCTTCATTTTCCTATTCATAGGTTTGTATCAACTAAGTCTCTGTCTACTTCCCACGAGTCTTCTTTGAAATTTCATCCATCTTTTCTAACCTGATACCTTTGCAGAGGCCATATCTCAACCCTACTGGTAGCTCTATGAAGAAAGAGATCGTAGCACTAGAATGGTTTGCTAGTTGGGATTGAGTCTCTTTTCCTCTAGGGAAATCAATAGTGGGCTACAAGTGGGTCTATAAAGTCAACAAAAAGCTGATGGAGCTGTTGAGGGGTTGAAGGCTAGATTGGTGGCAAAGTATACACATAATAGTATTGAGTCGAACCCCTTTAGAGATAAGGGAAAGAGATTTGCCCCAGCTTGGCGAATCGCATCCCCGCGCAATGAATTGCATGGCCAACCTCCTGATTGTCTTCTTATCATTTTTCGTTGCATGTTTGGGATACAATTGGTGTTCAATATATTCCCTTATGTTAGTAAACCATGGTTTACCATTGGGTGCCCTTTCAATGGACAAAAGATCACTATTGAACATGCCGGGAGTCAACTCAAAAATTTCTATTAGGTTGTAATACACCGGGCTGCTTCTTTGTTCTATCATGATTAGGCGGACTTTCCCTCAGGAATGTTTATCATGAAAGCCAGTGTTTCCAATGCATCCACGAACTTATTTTTTCTCTGGGTAGTGGAGAGAAACTAATTTTCTTAAATTGCTCAGTAAGCTTTTCAAGATAAGCATGGTATGTCAAAAGTTTTTCATATTTTGTTTTTAATTTCTTTTGAGTTTGGCAGATGATAAGCGTCGAATACCTAAATACTTCGATTTCTTATATTCCAGGGTCAAGGCAGTCTTTAATCCATGGATACATGCTTCATCTTCTGTGGTATTCTTAGTTCCTTAAAAGTTCTGCTTAATGGCAATGGGGGTGTGCGATTCATTAGGTGCAATCAGCAATGCCCCTACTTCGTACCCATTTTGATTAGTCGTGCCATCAAAGTCAAATTTCCATGCCCTCCTCTTCTGTGATAGCTATTTCCTCATTTGGGAAGTAATCCTTAAACTCATGTTCCTCCTTGATAAGGTTCAAGGTGTTCTGCTATCGCCCTTCCTTTTTGGTTACATACGTGATATCGAATTCAGACAAAAGCAGTAACCATCTTGCGATCCTTCCTATTATGTTAAGGCGGGGTTCTCGAACAAATACATTTTTTGTAGGTCCATGGAAGCTATTAAATGTACTGGGTAAGACAGCATGTAATGCCTCAATTTTCGCCTTACCCAAACCAAAGCCAAACAGGTTTTCTCCAAATTGGTATACCTGGCCTTGTAGTCAGTCATTTTCTTACGTTGGTAGTATATGGCCCTTTACTTCCATCTATTTTCATCGTATTAAGCCAACATAGACCCCATAGTGGATTCAGTGGTTGATAGGTATAGTAATAAAGTCTTTCTGGCGTTGTAGTTACTAGAATGGAGTCCTTTATTTTGTCAAAAGCTTTCTGGTGGGCTTCATCCCATTTTCCTGCTAAATTTTGATTTAGAAATTTGTGTATCGGCTCGCAAGTGGTTATACAAGAGAAAGTCAAAGTCTGATGGGACTATTGATTGCTACAATGCTCGCGTGGTAGCCAAAGGCTACAACCAGCAATAGAGTATAGACTATGATGAGACATTCAGTCCAGTTATCAAGATGGCATCAAGGGTTATTAGGTGTGACTTGCTTGATAAGGGAAAGAGAAGATGTCCCTCAAAGCCCCATTAATGCAAAACAAGTCGATTTCTACGTTTTTAAATTACCAGAAGCTCTTAGCTACTCAGCTATACTATAGGCTCTAAAGGCATTACTTGACTGAAAGAGTGCTTATATTATGGGGGCTTCCCTTTCCAACATCTGACTTATATACAGGTCAACATCGACTTAAGAAGCACGAAAAAAAAAGTAGCTACCTCGGGAGAGGGATGAGAGTAGTCTTTTTCCAATAGGCTAGCTGCCTATTGCAGGAGTTCCTGACCTGAAAGGACACCAGCAAGCTGCTACTGAATGTGAACAAAGTCAAGGAGATGGCGATTGACATTGAATTCCCTCGACGGTAGCATTAGCTAGGCAATCAAGGAAGGTCGAACAGAGTCAGTCCTAGGGTGAAGATCATCGGATGGAAAAATGGATTGAGCTGGCTAATCACTTGATGACTCGGAATGGTAATAGAGAGTCGCTCCTATAAACGAATGAATGGGACTCCTGGTCCTGATCGAACCAGAGATTTCAACAACCCGAGAATCAGTAGAAAGAGATGGGTCGGATACTGGAATCTGCCCAAAAGTCCTGACTTTTTCGAGGCAGGGCTTCAACCTGTATCTGGCCAACTCCTTAAACTGCTGGGTGCGACATATTCATGGACTGGCAAAGCGAACTCTCAATTTGATCAGGAGAGCCTAGAGAGCTCTCTATCTTTCCCCAAATTCCGACTAGCGCGGTTCTTTTTCTCGACCAATTTGAATTCCATTTCATTTTTTATTTTAAGTGTTGTAGAGTAGTAAGTAGCTAGGCGGATTTCAGCGCATGCTGCATTGAGAATCTCCAAAGAAATTAGAAGCGCCTATGATAGCGTATGATTATTCCCATTTGTGACCGACGGTTGCTTGCAAGAGGTGGCGATCGGCAGTGTTCCAAAGCGCCATAACGACGTGCGTTAGAGCCTTATGGCAAACGATCCCCAGCACCTGTAGTTATGGGGATCGCCTTCGGCTTGCTATACTCTTTCCCTAACGCATGCTGGTTACCATAAAGACACCGAGGGATATCGCATGCGCTAGTTTCGGGGATGTTGTTTACACTACTATTGGTAACAACTCAAAGTGCCGGAACGACTCTAGTGGTGCAAGCGAAGATTTCAGTCTTGTCAAGCGAAGCAACCACTAGTCACCCTTAGTGCTCTAAAACACCCTTTCGCTTGCGTGAGGAACGACCCCTAGCTCCCATAGCAAGCGCCTTTAGTGTTCCCGACTGCCTGCCTTTCGGCCTTAGCGTTCCAAACAACCAGTAGTGAGACTGATATGTGTTCAAAACAACCGATGACGCTAGCGATGACTTGTGGGCCCCTTAACGCCGAACAAAAAGGACTAGTGCTATAACGACTAGTGGTGTTACAGAACAACTACCCGACGAGTGGTAATAAGGACAACGTAAGTAGGTTTGACAGTAGCGTTAGGATGACTGGTTCTCGTAGTTGTATTTCCCTAACGCAACGACTCAAACAACTATGAGTGCTCCCAAAATGATGAGACGCATGCGCTATACTGTCGAGTATTGCTTGCGAAGCAACCGCAACTCGTTGTAGGTCCTCTCCAACCATTACAGTCGAGTAGTTTTCACTTCTTTGCTTGAAATGTGCGATTGGTTTACCTAACGCATGGCTTCCCCAACGCCAGTAGTCGCATGCGTTCTCCCAGGCCATAACCCATGCGTTGAAAGAAACTGCATGATGCATTCCGGAGTTGCTGTAGTTCCGGTACCGCCTTGTCGTCTTGGGTTGGGAAGGATACGATAGGCTCAATTCAAGGACACTCAATTTCAAGCTCAATTTCAGGCTTTCGAAGCTCTGACACTTTCTGTCGCATTTGTTCTCTATTTTGTTTACCTTTCATTTTCACTTTGTTTTTATAGAATGTAGTGCCCAACAGTTTAAAGGAAGGGGTGAAGTCTTGGGATCCGCTCTAGTCGAGTTGTTAGATGTCTCTCTCTGGAGTCGATCCTCTATCTTTCGTGAAAGCATACGAGTCCTTATGTTAAGCATCTAATCCTAGTCTTTATGTTATCTGTGTTAGAGGAGTTAGATGTTCCTTATGTTGAACAGTCTGACATCAAGTTGTTAGGACTTTAGTCGCTATGCGAACACTTAACACAAGACTGAAAGCATTAGTGGTTTATGAATCAGTCATCAAGGATCTTAGCCAAAAGGTGACCGGCTACATAAGCACTTTGGGTACAGGTTTACTTGACGAATTGTCATATATATATATATATATATATATATATATATATATATATATATATATATAAGAAAATTGGATTCTAAAAAAAGATTCAATTAATTATAAGCATTCATAGTTTTTAGTTCGTTTGTCATCATATAAAAGAAAAAGAAAAGAGAAAAGAAAATTTTTAAAAACAAAACTGCTAAGCTATAAGTAGAAGTTGTTGAAGTAGAAAATGCTTGCTGCTCGCTTAGCGCACAGATCATACGCTATCTCATCACTCACTAAGGCTAGCAAAAAGTGATCGAATAAAGCATTTGTTTGTACAGCTCTCGAACCTCACGCTCTATCATGCATGGAAAAGAAGCTGACTCAAAGAAATCGGTCACAAAGCTTATTTTTGCGGGTTAATAAGCTCTCGAAAAGACCTAATCCTTCCCTAACCATGAATCTTGACTTTAGTGAAGGTAGTCGATAAGAGGAATAGGTGGTTTCCAAAGGATAGAGTTTTCTATATGACGCTCTCTCTGTATTGGATGGATGCCTTAGCAGTGGGATAAAAGGCTTTTCTTTCAAGTCTTCTTTTATTTGATCGCCTAAGTCCTTGACTTGAACACTTCGCTGAAATCATGTATAAGATCATCCCTTAGTGGACTAATTCAACCTTGTAGCATATCTTGTAGCCCTTAGACCAGTCTCCCCTCATTCATGCCTTCCTTCAAGGCCTATTCATTTGGATATCCTTGTTTCCTTCTTTCATGGAACATCCTTTTATTCTGATTGATGGGACTTCTGTCTGAAATCCCTTGACCTAACCTCTCCTTGACTTGCCGTAGCCAAGTCTTCCCCAACCTCTCCTGATGTTCTTGGTGAGCTAGCCTGTCATCCACCGCCCCAACTGTGATGGTCCCCTTCGGCTAGTTCTTTCACAAGTGACCCTGTCTTCCATCTGCTTCTTCCTCCTAATGGTTTGGTCCCCCTCTCCCTTGTCAAAGCTTAGTTATCCGTAAATGAGAACTCGTTTTTCTTGTTGGCTGGTAGCTCCATGGTTGGTTAGCTCGAAAGCTAGTTTTGACTCTTTGATTGTCGAGAAAGAAAAGTGTGATTACCTGAGGTGAGGTTGACCTTCTTTCTGCCTTAGAAGAGGTCTAGTCTAGGTCAGTGCTCTATTTTTCTATAAAATTGATATTTTTAGGCAATACCTATGAACTTAGCTCGAACTAAATCCGCATCCGCCTCTGTAGCTCTTCTATATGAGCGGACCTTTTTTCCAGTCCTATTCTTTTCTCTTAAGTTCCTTTTGGAACACCTCATGTTGGGACGTCTGCACCTCTTTCTATTTTGAGACGACCACAGGTTCCACCAATCCTGCTCTATCCAGTTTGAGGTCGTCTGAACCTGATACCCTGCTCCAGATTCCACTCTGCTCCTACATCAAATCCATCTTCCTCCGTAGTTCATGTTCATAGAGGGAGACTTCCCAAACGAAGACTCCAGGTCCCTGAAACGAACATAAGGCTTTAGCAAGCCACCCAATATAGGATGAATTACCTCCCATCTGTTTTAGCTACTCCACACTGGCCTTAAAAGCGCCTACTTTTCTTTATTTTTTGAGCTCTCACCTTGAGCCAATCTTATTCAATGGATTGTGACTTTCTCACTTGAGCTTTCTATCAAATTTCCATTGATGGACTAGTGGACTCATTGGACTCTTCTATCTAAGCTTGAGCCTGAAGCAAGTGAAACTCGTCCTTCATTTCATACCTCAGTCCGGTGCCTATGGGTTCTAACCCCATGACCTTTCCGTATTCGATTCAATCCTCTTTTCGTCTTGAATAGTAATAGTAGGGGCTCCGGTAGCGAATGAAATGAATAACTTCGATTCGGCAAGGATCTTACCCCCTTCTACTTCGGAATGATTCAAAGAGAAAGATCTCAAATATCTAGAGTTTCTTTTTGTATATTATATGGATGATCCGATCCGCAAGGACCATGATTGGGAATTGTTTGATCGTCTTTCTCTGAGGAAGAGTCAAAATAGGATCAACTTGAATTCGGGACCGCTATTCAAAATCTTAGTGAAAGACTGGATTTCTTATCTCATGTCTGCTTTTCATGGATTTTCATAACCCTGCTGTGCAAAAGTGTGATATGCACTTGCAATGGATGTCCGAGTGTTAATATATATCATGAGCGATACAGAAATAGATCGAGTAAACTCTTTCTTTAGCCAAGAAAAAGCATTTCTAGTTTGCATGGTCCAATCATTGATCGCGAAAATTTCTACAATTGGGTAGGTCACTAGTATAGTTCCCTAGCCACGATTCTACTATTTGCTGGAATAATCTAGGATGAATCTCCCTGATGGTTAGAAATAGAAAGAGTAAATATGATTTTCAATACTTTGCTTATGTACAACTACAAAGTACCAAGCATTCTAATTGTATTAGATTAATATCAATGGATCCTTTATCAATCATTCATTGAGTGATAAATAACTACAAGTGACGGAGACAGACAATTTAAATAACGGAAAATCCAATATTTAAAAATTGTATCGAGAATGACTAGAAAGGTGGAAACAAGACCAGATATAATTTGATCATTATGAACAAATCCAAAATCTTTATAGATAGAGCCAATCATTAATTCCCAACCTGGCTACCTTAATGGAAGAGATATAGGAACGAAGTCCGCGTATATAACATAAAAAAATGGGTGAACCATAAACTGCTGAGCTTGATGCTTTCAGTCTCAATTCAAAGTTGTCCGCTACTACGTCAGACTCTGTATATGACAACCTCTCTGACAGACCCTCTTGTTGTCTCGTACTCTCCTTTCCATAAGTTGCCATGAGGCAAGCATCATCAGGAGTAGTTTCGCTTCCTATGATAGGTAGATAAGTACTTATGCTTTCAGCTCTGTGAAAGATAATGATACTGGTCAGGGAATAGAATACCGAAGGCTAAGCAAAAGAGCAGAATTCTTTTTCTGCTCATCCCCCTCGCCACTTTGGGAAAGCCAAAATAAGAGGTTTCAGAGTATTGGCTTAGGAGTGTAAGCAGGAACAAAAGCAAGCTGGAATTGGTAGTAGCTGGGGATATAATATAGGCATCGGCACTGAAAGGAACATCCAAGAGTCACTTCAATAGCTACAAGCAAGAGGAAGAGGCAAGAATGGATAGTTCTTTAGAAAAGGTACACAAGCAATCGCCACAGGAACCAATATATATGAATAATCGTAATGCACGCAATTAAAGGAACCGTAAACTGGATCTCCTTCGCTTCGTCCCCTCCACCGAAATAGTAGGAACCGTACAAGAACGAGTCAATTGAATAAGCGCAACTGGAAACAGTCAGTCTGACTTGCTTCATTAGTAGGTCTAGTCTATATAGAACTCGTCTATTGCTTTTAGTAAACAATAAAAAAAAGATGTCTATTGGTTGGCTGTATTCCTCACCTGTCAACTCGCAAGCAAGCATTCGTTGTGTTTTGTTACTCAAGTTAGCTATCCATACCGTAACCGTAGTATGGAAGGTTTTCTTTATTGACCACGCACTCACCTCTAGCTGTAATCACTCCCTCAAGCAAGCGTACCGACACACCTACCAACTAGAATGAGGAAAGCCAGACTAACCCGACACAACCAATCACTATCACTCGACAGGGCATACTACCCTAGATACCTACATGCATAACAGGTAAGAGAATACGAAAAAGATAAAAGGACATACCTTAGCACATTCACCTGAGGAAGGAAGGGAAGCTACCTAGCCCTATTAGCTCCTACTAAAGTAAAAGAAGGGAAGAATTGGTCTGAACCTCTTTCTTCTCTTCTTATGATTGTTCCGTGATGGGTTTTCTCCTTTTAGGATTAGGTTTCCATCCCTGTGTTGTGCTAAGCTAATTTCTCTTATTAGGTCTTACCTTTTTTACACTGTGGATGTTCAAATTGCATACCATGCAAGTCATTCATTACCCACACATGTCATACATCTTTCATATAGGATAATTTTAGAAAGCACCTAAGTGTTGGACATTTGCATGATACAAGTAAACCATAGCCTAGAAAGAAGCAGGCAAATCTCTCTAGGTTAAAATAGAACCTACCTCGGAAAACGACTTTAGAAAACGATTACTGCAGATCAACATCAGAGGTGGCCCAAACCTAGGCTATGACGTTTCCTGTTGAGTACACAATGTTGACTTGAAGTTCGTTTACACAGTACGAAAAAATGATTATAAAGAATGGGACTCAATCTTAAGCAACTTCTTTATTCAAAACAAAACAAAAATACATGAAATGAACCCACCTATCAAAGTGGGCTCATTATTTATTTTGTTTTCATCATTTTATTCATTATTGCAATACAAAGTAAAACCTCCACTATTTATGGAGGGAATTGGCACCGGATGGAACAAGGCGCTTCGAAGCCAGTACTGTAGCTGGATTGAAAAGCATCCCCTTACCCTTTCGGTCGAGCACAACCTCCCGAGCGCTAGGTTTAAGCAACTTCATACTTCGAAAATCCCGGACTGTGAAAGCTCCGCCCAGAGACAACGTGACAAGAAAAATGAAAAGCAACATCGCTGCCCCACGGATTCTTGCGCCTTCCATCACTGCAAAACAGATTGAGCTACGGACATTAAGGGACCAAGATTAAATGATGCTGCAGAAGTGGAATCGAAGAAGTTGGTTGAAAGTTAGGATAGCGTGATTGACCGATTGGTTGGAAGGTAAGGATATCATGATTGACTACTTTCGGGTCCTATGGATCATGGGCCACAGCTACTTGGGTAGAGACCGCTGAACAGCATTTGGACAGGCCGAGGCTATATGGGCTTAGGCCTTTTGATGGCTATTTCTGGGCTATTTGGATAGATTAATATCCTTTCATGTAGGAGAGTCTTTGATGGACTCGGATCCTTTGCATGATTTCATGTGAGGAGCCACCTTTGACGGGCTTTGAATTTGGACAGATCCAGTGGGCCTTCTTGCATGGACTTGGGCTTGCTTTGATGATGGGTGGAAAAAATTCCTCATTTTCTTTCCTCGGCGAATGAAGTTTCTGCCCTTGTTGAGTGAGTAAGGCCCGATCAAGCTTATGTGCTTGCCAGGTCTTTCACCATCTGCTTTTCCTCGAGAATGTGAGACTGCTCACCCTCAGTAATCATATTGTCCGCTCTTTCCATTGATTGTACAGCTTTCTCTAAATAAGGAATTTCTATGGAGTCCTCCCAGTCGGCTAAAGGTGCAATGGCTTTTGGTTTTGAATCCAGCTAAGGTGTGAGCAAGGGTATCTTCTTTGGGGTCTATCACCATAGCCTTTTCCTTTAGTTATTACGCTATCCTTCTAATCATCTAAGGTTGAATTTGCTTTTGCTTTAGTTGTTATCATATAGTGACTTTTTGTTCTTTCAGTTGTGTAAGCCTTCCACCTCTCTCTTAGCTTTGCATCTTTTCCATTCGGTCTAAGAAGTAAGAGCGGTCGAAGTCCTGTCTCAGGGAATGGGCTTGAAGGCTAGTGGTCATATTAGTCGTCTAAGGGGAAATGACTTTTCCAAGCCTATCCCTATTCGCCTATCACTTTCTTAAGTTGATGTTTAACTTGCACCTAGAGGATTCAATATTCCTTGAGATTTTAGTGGGAGTTTCTTTTTGATGCCCATTTGTGAGTGGCTAAAGGGAAATTTGCTTGTTCCGATAGTTAGTCTAACCCCTTTCCCGCAACATTCCATTCGAAGTAGTCGAAAAAGTCTAAGACGAAGAAAGTGGTGATGCTCTTTGATTGCATCCGCTTGCTTGATCTTTGATCGTCTAGCTGCCCCCTAAGCTAAGACCCTTTCTTTAGCCTATGTTGTCTCAGTCTTGGATAGAGTCCATTACCTATCTTTCTTTGTTTGAATGAGACTATCCTATGTCCTTTCATCTCAAACTGAATTGAATGTAATAAGAGTGAAAAATTAGGAAATTTCGTACGAAAAGGAGGCTTTGTAGTATGGACCCTATCCCTTCTTTTTATGCCAGTTACTCTGCTCCTTATCTCTTTGGGGCTAGACCTCAGCTCAGATCATCCTTGGATGCTAGCGATCCTTTCACCGAAGAACTCTTCAAAGAGGACAGTGTCTTTCTATCTTTGAATGGTTTACCCACAGACCAGAGGGTTAAGGCGCTCACCTTTTTTTCAAATCAAAGAAAGAAGAGCCCTTCAATTCGGACCCTTTCCCACCTCCTTAGTATGAATTTTTTTAATCCTTTTTCTTTGTTGCGTACTTAACCTGAACCCTGTCTATGAGTATAACAATCCTTTGAATCTTTCCTAATCCACTTTCTCTTTTTCTTATGCCTTGGGAACCCAGTCTTTAGGAGAAGCAACTGCTCACTCGTGACAATGGATGCCTGCTTATGTCAAACTATCCTCAATCTCTTTCCCCTAAAGCTAGGATTTTTTATTTCCTTCTCCTTCGACCCAAGCAAAAGGATTTCTATTTAGTTTATCAACTTTACTGGGCATGGAAGCACTCAAGCTAAAGCAAATGCACCTAAAGAATGGCTACTGGCCAGTGATCCTGCAAGACCCTAGACTCGCTCTGAGTCCCTCCCTCTGATGCCCTGACTCTCAGTCTCAATCAAGTAATAAAGGGAACCCTTTTAGCTACGGTAATAGGTATAGACCTCTTCCCTCCGCTGCTTACCCAATGGACCACTTAGAATAGACCGAATCGAAGCCGGTAAGCATTCTGTAATCATTCCAAGTTTTCCAGGCTGCCCATTCTCTTTGTATGAAAACTAGGAGTAGGAAATGTCATAGGTAAAGCCGTCCAATACTACATCCGTAAGCCTTCCATGTATTGCATTCATTCGTCAGGGGATCCCTATGTTCACTCCCATCAGGGGAATTTGCCTTGATTTCTATTCCATTACGTACAAGTGGGCCAGCCAGTCCATCTAATAATTGATTTTGTATTCAAGGTAGGCTATTTCGTCCTAGCTTTCCAATTTATCTGTCCTAACAGCGTTCGAAGCCTAACATCCTTGCAAGCTTTGGATTCTTTGCTATCTCTGACTGGGAAAGAGGTTACCAAGAAAGTGAAACTGAAGTTAAACTGTACTCGCCTCTTCTCCTTCTTGTCCTCTTGTACTTTCGTTCTTCTTATTCTCGTATCCGGAACCGAAAAAAGCTCTTATTTAGCAGCCTCGCTTTGTTAGCTTCTTGTTAGCAATACTAGTTTGTAGTCTTTATTGACCTGGAACACAAGCTTTACCAGCTAAGTCAACCCGATCTGACCTTAGAAACTCTCTTCTCATACTCCTCGTTCGTCGTTCCAGGCATACTCCAGTTAGCTCTTCTTTTACAGAGCCTTGTCTGTTCGATTGCTTTCCTAGTCTTCTCCTGCTTCATTAGATAAAGCGTCTTCATTAATAGATAGAGTTGGAGTACGTAGTGAGAGTCAAGGTCAAGGTTGATTGATGAGTTCAGTGGACAGAACGATCGATGTAAGGCCTAGGTCAAGGCATGAAGTTAAAGTGTGACTTCCCCCGTTGTTGGGGGCGGGGGTTAAGCGTCCGATTTGACAATGAACACTAAATGAAAGAGGCAAATCAATTTTCTCACCCGCCTACGATTGATTGGAGACTTATTCAGTAGGTCCTCCTTCCCTACAAAATGGAATTCCAGAGCATCTTGCTTAGATCGCATTTGCTTTCCCTTACTCCTGAATAGTGAAAGATTGAGCCTTTTTTGTTCAACCCAAGTGTTGGATTTCCAGAGCACACTCTACCTTTGCTTCCTCATTCTTTTGTGCCAAGAATGATCCAATTGAATATTCTGAAGCTGATATGTAAAATCTCAAGGGCTCAGAAGAGGCTCATTTATGCAAATCAAATTAGTACTCATGCGGAAGTATTTCCCCTATAATAGAAGGTGTGAAGCAGGAGAGATCTTTAAAGAAAAAAAGCAAAGCAAGTTCCAGGGATGCGGGCAGAGGGGGGTTTCTCGATAGTCCAAAACTAGTGATCTAGGCTTCTCCAGTAAAGAATCGACGCATGCCGATTAGACTATAATTTGTGGCACCATATCCTACCTTTTTGAAGGGAAGTCTCCAAAGTGGGATTGTATATTAACTCAGTCTCCGACGAAGAAGGTTCAGGCATGCTCGACTTAGCCCTATGATCCGCTAATTTATCTGTTTTTTTGGTATTCCGCAAAGGAGGTGGATAGGGTCAGCAAAAGAAGTGGTGAGGGCAGAAGAAAGGGTTTTCAATTCAAGGTTCCCGCTCCTGAAAATGGGTATTAAACAAAGGACATAGTGGGTTAGGTAAAACCTCTTTTGAGAGAAAAGATCCATCAAAGCAAAAAGGTCCAAAGCCAAAGGTTTTTTCCAATGCGTATGCTTAAAAATCAGACTTGGAATATATTATTTAATTGTACTTTATTAATGGGATAGGAATTCGTAGTGGGACTTTCATAGATCCTTTGAGCGAGAAAGGTGCTGCGCTGGGGCCTCCTCAAGGTCATTCAGAACCACTTGTTGGCTATCTATTGACCATAGCAACACAATGTTTAGTGGTGGGGCAAAGCACTAGCGAGAAGCTTCCCTTGGGTTTGTTTTCCCAGGCAATTTTCCTTTTTTTGCACTTATACGCTTTTCTCTGTCTTTGATGTCAAGCCAGTCCCAGTGACCCATTGGATTGGATTTGCCCCTTGGGTGGACTACATATAGGGATAACATGTTCCAAGTAAAGTCCAGGAATGAATGCTTATTAAGGAATCAGTAAGCTGATGTGCCATTACTGGGTTCCATCCTCTGGCAATTATCGACTCGGGAATGAACGAAGTCGCTTCACTTCAAAGTAGAGGTTTGTGGTAACGATGGAATGACAGATCAACTCCAAGGCTTGAGTGCCTAGGTTGCAGTGGTAAGAGTCGCTGCCGATGAGTTCCAGTTGCCAGAGTCTTCGATAAGAAAGAGGCGTTTGAGTAAACAGAAGTGAGATCTCTCTAGTTCTTGAACTAGCCTTCCCTAGCTTGAAGTCAAGTGAGGAACTCTTTCTCTTATATAGGCTATTTTGCCTTGAAATCCTATTTTATCCATCTTATTCTTTTGTGTAAGTAAAGACTAGCAGGGTATTCTCTTGCATCAATTCCTCTCTCACTCACGATGAAAGCTAAGAGCTTGCTCGAAGACAACCTTTACTTTCTAGTTATAATCTTTCCTATCCTTTAGGCGGGGATAGGTTCATAGGAGGACCTGGTTACATAGGAAGGAAAGGCTTAAACTAGAAGGGATAAGAAAGGGAATTTGCAACACACTCAGTAGAAGGCCGAGTTGAAACTCCCTCTATCCTCAGTTATTGCGTATAGGACAAGAAAGTTATTGAGGGCTCTTTATGCCAAATACTTTTACACTAAAGGGGATAAAACAAGAAATATCCTAAGCAATAAAGATCTTCCTATTAATACTAGCACTAGTGGGACTGGCTCATGGGGAAAAGGAATTACACTAGATCTTGGCAATGGCACTCCAACAAGCTCAGTAGGGAGAGAAAGAAGAGAAGGAGAAGAGGAAGTACGATGAAAATGGTATGAAATAGGTTGCTTGTAGCGATTGTGATTGCTTATTTGGTTGGGATTACCAGCATGACCAAAGAATAAGATAAAAAGAAGAGTTCCCGCCTACGGCTACATGCCCATTAATAGCTATACCTGGAGTCGAGCTAACTGCATAGGCAGAGGGTAACTTTCCTAAAAAGCCTAATAGCAATTAACCGCATTGGAAATGACAAATCACACTCTGAAAGGAGGTTCCCTCTCAATAGATGTCAGGAGGGAGCAAGGCGTGATTGCTCTGTCATCCTCCGACCGCCTCCCTTTCCACCTCTAAGTAGTGGTGTTGGTGTGTCTTGTTGCAATCATTCCGGTCAATCCCTTTCCTGAACCATAGGTAAGGGATGATAGGAGATGGCCCATATAGCAAAATAAACCAGCCCCTCATTTGAGAGAGTAAATAGAATAGTGTCGGGCTTACGACAGTCTGACTTTTGAACGACTAAGCAACTACTAAGCTCCCGCTCACCCCCAACCAATTAGGGTAAAGTGTTCATTCATACATTCAACAACACCGACATATTAGCCCATGACCATGTTTACTTCATCTTCAAGAGCAAGCATCCTGGCTCTCAGGGCCTCAAGCAACCCTGGATCCTTTCCTACTTCCTTAGTGATTCCAAGAAGATGCTTCAACCCTGTTAAGTTTTAGTTGGCTATCACGGTCCAATAAAGATTTCCAATTTCAATTTGGAATTGTTGAGCAGTAGGTTAAAGATAACCTCCTTTGAAGTACCCTGTATGGATCCAGGGGCTGCTTCTGTGCTGACTTTGCTAGCTTGCATGACGGGCTGTAAGACGCTCAATCAATTGGGCGCTATCCCACCCTTCTTCCTTGATCTACACATTCACGCCCTTTAGAGTTAAGGAATGATGGTTAAGAGTTCTTACTTTTGAGTTCCCACTCTGACTATTTAGAAGGCTATAATAATACCTTAATGAATTGAAGCGGATAAAGCTCAGCATTTCTCTAATTTGAATCGAAAGTTGCTTTTTACTCCTCCGCCTTTGAAGACTGGTTACATCCAATGTCTCCTACGAGGCTGTCTTAAAGTCATCTTTGTCTAGGTAGAGGTATAGCCCTTTTTGAATACATTTGACTTGGTGCTCACTTGTAGGAAGATTCCCCGCTCTAAAGTCAAGTATTTTTTGGAGCTCCTTCCAAAGAGGTTGGGATTAGACTTTCAATTGGATGTGTCCCGGTCAAATCGTTAACGATAGATCCCTGAAGACATACTACTTTCAATCAAACCTTCTCTCCTTTACCTTCTTGATTGATAGATAGTGAGGCCTAGGACTTGCTTCCTTAGATTTGTTGAATTTACTCTGTCTTCACGAATTGGATTTGAACAAATATCTCTGGGCGACTTTCCTTTTAATCGATCGTGAGAGGGGTTTCCACTTTATTACTCGGGTAGAGTGAAATGGGTACGCTTCCTTATAACCTTTCCTTTTGGTGATATATTTTGCCTTAGCACTTACGAAGTAGATGTCATTTATTGAGTTGAAGTGAAGTCTTTCCGTTCCCGATTCAATTACAGCTATTCTCGCTAAAGCCGGATCTGATCCCATTTGAGAGGCAAGGAGAAATCCTGATCTTCCAATTGCGTCAATACAATAAGATAGATGCCTGAATCGCTCTGTGGCTTTATACACCCTAAAAAAGAATGAATAAGAGAGGCGCCCAGATGGAAAAATTACGATAGAAATAAATCTTGGAAATGAAGGATGCGTTCGCGGAAACAATGAGATCATCAACACAAACTATAAGATAGACTTGAATGCCTGTCAATCGGTATTCTATATGATGTGATGTTGCTAGTTTCATCTGCTAGTAAGAGAAGCTGCAGTGAATGAATCCTTCTTAGCTAAGGAATGTTTGTTGGACACCCACCCATTGTCCAGTTCCGGCTAGCGCTCCTCGTTGCCTTTGTTTGCACGGTCTCATTACATAGTGGTCTGGCATGCAGTTAAACAAGTTGACCCTGGAAACCGCTTTCTTAAGTATGTTGTACTAGGGGACAATGTTGTAGGACGCTCGTGTATATGAAAGAATTTTGGGTAATTGGGATTTTTCTTTCCTATCAGAAATCTATGATTTCCCATTAAGGTTTAGCTGTGAATTCGCAAAGAGGTTCAAGGTTCGTAATTTGAGTTAGGATCTTTCACCTATCTAAATTCGGGCTCTTATGAAATCTCACTATCCCTATGGTACTATGGCTGTACAGCTACAGTACCCTATGAAGAGATTTTCCACTCTTTGTTTTGTAGAGTAGGGGGTTGGGTGTTACCGTGCTCTATATAGAATCGACCATGTTAGAAGTCTTAAGGTAGAGAGGTTGATTGAGCTTCATGTCTCCCAAGAGCATATTGTTTTGAGTGAGGGTAATGTTTGCTATCGCCGCTTCCTGTTTTGCTTTATTAGCAAAATGCTTGCTTCCCTTCACATCAAACATCGTTCTTTTCCCTTTTTCCCCTACCTTGGTGTTGACCCTAGGTTCGCTAGCTTCCTTTCCGGTCTCGTATATGGAGTAAGTTAACCCATTACACTAAAATACTCTTTATTGGTTGAGCTTTCTCAGTCTTGGTTTGAAAGCCTTGACAGTTCAGTTCACGTAGTTCGTAGGCATCGTTAAAGGAAAGAACTTGTATTAAAAGGATTCAGAAACTGTAAATCTGGCAATTCCTACCAGGGTGGTGGGTCAGAGCGGATTCCCTTGCTTTAGGGAAGGAATATCAGAATGGTTAGAGGGCATGTCTTTAAGCAGTTGGCTTCCACGTAGCTATAGCTGCAGAGGATAGTCTGTAAAAGCTACAACCGTCTCTTCTTATTATTCTCCAAAAACATACCTAGGTTTTGGCAATCACTCTACTGACAGAGAACCTAAGAGCTACCAATAAGCCTTTAGGCAGGAAGCGGAAATGGTAAATGTCGTCTTCCTTTACAATGACTTCTTCCTTTTCTCTTTATCATACGAAATTCTAGCTCACCCTCAGATTAGGGGATACCTTAAGTCAGCAGCTTCCTTTGAAGATAGGGCATTTACATAAACTCCGAAACCATACCTAGGGAGCTTACATCAGGAAACTCCCAAGCTTGCCGAGGAAGGAACAAAATAGAGAAAGACACTGTCTAACCGCTTTTTTATGCGCGCGTACCACTTTTGAGTATCTTTGACTGCTAGCTCCCTTAGATCATTGGCTACCAGAAAGACTAGAACTCAGGAACATCAATATGGTTAGGAATCATTAAGGTACCACCCTTAGCCTATTCCTTTCTACCTTTTGAACGAATCTAGAACCTCAATTAGCAGATTCATTAGAAAGCTATCAAAGAAGAGTCAATTCAATGCTCAAGTCAAAGGGGGGAGGGTCAATTTTTCTATTGATCGAGAAAGCTTGGGCGGCCCCCCAACCATTAGCACATTCTAAGATTCAGATGACTAATTGGTTGGGAATCATGAATTATCATGTCTTGACGATTAGTACAGAATCTTGCTCTACCCATTTTTATTCTTTCCCTTTATTAGTAAGTAGTCAGAGAGCTAGATGAAGATCGACGAGTTGTCTACTTTGTGATTTGCAAATAGGTTTACTGTCATCCCTGAACAATTTGATTGGAGTTTCAGAGGGAGAAATAATCCGCTCATGATGCGTGGAAAGTAGGGGAAGAGTCTGATTCAAAAGCGTCTGTGATAGATCACGTCGAACTGAAGCACTTAAGAAAGAAACTGATAACTTTTAGTTTATTTGATACTTATTCTAACACGGTTCATAAGGGCACAACACAGACATAACCCGAAAATGCCCTACCACTATGGCTCCCCCTTTTCTTTCATACGCTCGTCCTTCAGAAATACAGGGGAAAGATGACTTCTGTAGTGAAGGATCTAGACTTAGATGGGACCAAGCAGAAACAATTCTATATGAAGAAGATCGGTCCACTTACAAAAATACCTGAACGAGAAGGGATCAGTGCTGTCAACTATGCTTGTTATCATAATAGTTATACCATGGAAAGATTGGGGACCATCTTTCAAAAATGAACCCGGATGCATTTCTTGCGTGGCTGAACCCATAGATCTTGATGTATGCCTATCTTTTACTTGGACTAAAAAAATGCATTCTTCGAGATCCCCACGGAGTGGTATTCAAATTAAGACTACAATCATACAGATTCGATACATGCTTTAATATTGGACCAGTCCTTGAATAGTTCAAAATGATGTGGTGGCCAAGATATGGACCGCTTAAATAAAGGATGCCTTTCATAAATTTAGTCCATTATGGTTTTCTTTACCATTCCAGACTACTAAATTTAGTTTTAGCAGTTGCCATCTAACGAAATTGGCCCATTCGCCAACTTGACATGAAAAATGCCTTCCTCCATAGTCTTTGACTTTAAGAGGTATACATGCAACAACCTCCTGGATTTGTTGATCCTTCTAAGCCTACTCATCTTTGTCGCTTTCATAAGGCCATTGTTGGTCTTCATCAAGCACAATTGGCATGCTTTCAACGGTTCAGTACCTATCTTCTCCAAAGTGGCTTTCGTCAGAGTGTTGCGGATACATCCATCTATCTTTCTTCACCATTCCTCTACTGGTTGTATCGTCCTTTTGCTTTATATTGACGACATCATCTTAACTGGTGACAACAGATCTCTTGTCACTCAATTTATTCGCCGTCTCAGTAAATATTTTGCCATGAAGGACTTGGGTTATCTCAATGACTTCATTGGCATTGAAGCTCAACGTGACTCCTCTGGCCTTCTTCTGTCACAAACCAAATATGCTTTAGATTTATTCCGCCGGACCAACATGCTTGGTTGCAAACATTGTGTTACACAAATTGCTTTCGGTTCTAAACTTTCAGCTTTGGATGGTACACCTCCCTCTAATCCTCAGGCCTATCAGAGTACTATTGGTGCTCTCCAATATATCACTCTCACTCGACCAGACCTCCGCTATGCTGTTAATCATGCCTGCTAGTTTATGGCCAATCCCATCACTATTAATGATCAGTGTCTTAAACGCATTTTAAGGTATTTGATAGGCACTCTCCATTTTATTATGGTCTTAGATTTCCTCATCGCCCTATCTCAACACTTTTTTTTGTTACTTTTATACGAGGCTGGTTGTCCAACAATTCGTCGCTCAACCACTGGATTTTGCATTTACTTTGGTGACAAGCTAATTTCTTGGGGCTCTAAAAAGAAACCAACAGCTGCCCGCGCTAGTGCAGAAGCTGAATACAAAGCGTTAGCTATCACTGCTTCTGAAATTTGATGGCTCTCCTACTTGCTAAAGGATTTACATATGTCAATTCCTCACCCATTCCTTCTCTTTTGTGATAGCTCTTCATACTCTGCTTCCACCTTATTCCTTTTAAGGTTGCACCTTGTCGTAAGTTCTCGCCGTCTCCATTGCGTGCTTCTTCAGTATCTCCTCAGGAAGCAGTAAGAAGACGCGACAAACTAGAACATTAAGATGGCACCGTAACTAGCCTAGATTTTACTTTCTTTCAAATCAGAATGTTCTCCTGCTCAAAGAATGTGTTCCTACCACAATAGTAGTTAAAGAAAGGGTTAAAGGTGGGCTCGGGGAAGAAAGAAAATGAATTTTGAAATCCCGAAAAGGAGGAATAATCAATTTTTTGTCTTTTTGTATCCGTAGTGTAATAAGCCTTGGCATCAACATCATCATAACTATCTCCATCTGAAACATCAGAATCCTCGTCAGCAGACGAATCCGTAGAAAGAGCTGCCACTTAATAATTTGCCGAACCAACAAACTTTTACAAAAAAGTGCAAACTTGGGTGATCGTAGATCAGGGGAAGGTTTAGAATCCTATGGGAAAAGATAGGTAAGCAAAAGTAACTAAAGGCTACCAAGACTTTAGAGGCCACTCATAATTATACCACCTAGAACGAAATGCGTCGTCAATGAAGCCGATCAGTCAAGCCTGATCTTCGACCACAACCTTAACATTAATCTAGAAGCATTGATACACGAAACCCAGAATTATGAGCTTTGACAATAGGATCCAGACCCCTTCCGAGAAGCTAGAAAAGCATCTTATGGTAAAGTGGAAGCTAAAGGATATAGGGCTACCACCCTCTAAATAAAGATCTAGATACAGAGTCGAAGAAAAGGTAGGGTGTTTCGTTTTGGAAATAAACAACTCGGAAAGCTTGATCTGTGACGTCGCATAGCTCTTTAGGAAGGCAGTAAGTACAAGATTCCATAGAGAAGCGCCATCAAAAACAGAAGCCATCCAGTTACAGCAGAGTCAAAGTCAAATAAGAAGGGCCTTGAGCCCGGTACTCCTTCTTCAAGCTATCACGCTCATCCAAGCCTATTGCTTCTGTAATAGCAAAAAGAAAAGACTGACTGCTACTACTACTTTCACTACTACAGCTAGGGCCTCTTCCACTCAGATTCTTTCCTTTGCTTTAGGGAAGGTTGAAAGTGAAGTCGAACGAAGGAGAGTTAAGTTAATTAGTCATTCCTCGGCTACAAAGCATGCCACTATGCTTGATACATGCAATTGCTTTCCTTGGCACTATATTTAGTGACTTGTCTCCACTCTCCCTCGATCAAACTATCAATTGAATAAGAGAAGAAAGCTTAAGATTCACCATTTTCGAGCTCCCCCCTTTTTCGTCAATTCGTAGATAGAGAATCGGATTCTTATCCATGGCAAGTGGCATCGTATAATAATATAACCGTTGCTTTGAGGAGCTTTTCTCTAACCTCTTTCATGAAATTACATGTCCCGAAGTTGACTATCGAAATCCGTTGTGACTCTGGAGGTGATAAGGGGAGCTACGCTTTGTCATTTTCGATATGTTAAGTCTACTAGCTTGCTGGTAGGTGTCAGCGGTAGGTAACTTTATGTATGTGTTCCAGAGCATCATAGGCTTTCAAAAAAATCTAGTGGAATCCGTGAAACTTAAGTATAGAGGTGGGAATTGTCCCACTCACATGTGCGGCTGCAAAGATCTGATCCCCGCTAGAACTCGACCAATCCCAATAGTTGTTGCGACAAAACAACACTTTTCTTCCCCTCCAACCGTGAGCCTCGCCATGAAGTTGAGTGAACTTAATCGTAAGTCTCTTAGTGCAACTCAACTCTTCTCCGAATGGCTGAATGCCGGGTTTGAATTCTTTTCTTCTAGTTACTGCCCCGTGGGTTCCTTCACTTCAAACCAGACTTTTTGCGATTTGAAGATCTAAATTATATTCTTTGTGGCAGGTGGTATCATATATCATATATATATATATATAATAGAAAGGATTCATTTAGGAGCACTGTTTTCATCCAACTAGTTTTATTGTAAATAAGCGGTTAAAGAATGTTACGTCCAATTATTCCCATGTTTTTCCTTGGTCAACAACCAAGAAACTACATATATCTAAAAAAAGTCTCTCTTTTTGTGTAGGAGGAGCAGAGTAGTCAAAGAATGAACCAAAACATCATGTTTAATGAACTTCTACAGGCCGTAGAACCCTTTTTAGAGGTCGTTCAAATCATGTCGAACGCGGGGCAAGAGGGGATACCGTAGGTTCCCGGGAATCCACACGTGGAAGGAACTTCGGTGGTCGAAGGCGAAGTCTCACAGCATGAGATTTGGGCAGCTTTGGGAAAAAAGAAGTGGAAAGATCTTATTTCGTCTAAGGAGTGGAGGTCTATAGAAAAATATTTTGACCTCTGTGAAAGCAAGATAAAGACCATTATAGAAGAAACTCTCTCTTTATATAAGCAAGGGAACCTTCCCCTTCAGATAGAAGAAGATGCCGATATTAGCAGAGGTATTGATGCCTACTTTGCCAATCTGAACCACTTCGAGTCTAATCAACAACGGTTACATCATATTAAGAGGGCCCATGCCTGTATAGGAAATCCCAATAGTAAAATTTGGCATGAGATCAAAGGTTTGATTAAGAGCTATAAGGTCTAAATATTCTTGATAATATTGAAGTAGTAAGAGTTTACGGTGGGTGGGAAAGTAGGAAGGCACCCCTGTGGTTAGACTAACTAGCCTCTAAGGTTAGCGAGGTTCCTGCTATGGTGAAGTGAAAGATCTTTCACTATAGTGGGAAGAATACAGGTGAGAGCGAGCGAAGCGAGAGCAAAGCAAGTTCTAGGGAGCAAAGAATCTGGTTGTCTTTCATCTTTGAAGAAGTCAAACGCAGCCTAGAAAGAGGCTACGACGTTGTCGGGGGTTGAGTGAGGGCCAATGGTTGTGTTGCGAATATTGAATTCCACGTGCTAGATATCCCTGATTCTTTGAATCTGTTACTGGGTAGGCCATGTAACAATGCCTTTGGGTGCTCTTCCTTCTTCGTTACAACAAAAGATCAAGATGCCAAGAGATGGGGGAATTCTTACTATCCATGGAGATGTTAATAGGGAGACAGCTTTCTTCGAGGTGAAGGATGACAATGCAGGATTTAATCTAACCGGGTTCCAGTTTGTTAATGCTATAGAAAGGGTTCCCCTTTCTTTTTATCCTATGCAAATCATTACGTGGCTCATATAGAGATGGGACATTTCCCTGGACTTGGCTTGGGGAAGAAAGAGCAAGGGGTCACCAAACTTTGTGAATCACAAGGCAACTTATAGGCTGGGTTATGTTCCAACTGAAGAAGACAAGGCAACCGAGGTAGATGGGAGAAAGAGAGAAGAGGGTTTGGCCCCATATCCCAAAACTCTCATTCAAAGGCGTAAATAGGTTTCTCATAATCAGCTCGAGGTGGATTAGTTATCAGGATATCCTGAGTAGTTTATCCCCATTCTTTGAGCCTTTCGGATATCCTCCTTTTCTTCAATCTAGTTTATTTAAGTAGTCTATTCCCCGAAAATGCCATTCCTTTTTCGTTGGGGGTCACAATCTTCCTTATTTGGTTACAAACCAATCCCCCCTTTCTGTTTGCAATTACCGCTGTAGAATAGTCATCCCTAAAAGAAGCAGTTTTCCAATTCAAATAGGTTGCTTTTAGAATAGGTTGTTCTCGAATAAGCTCTTTAAAAGATAACTGAATGCATTTAGTCCCTTGGGGAAGGGTCTGCGCCTAGGGGATCTTTTTAGCACTTTTGAGGAAGTGAAGACGAATAGTCGACTTTGTTTCCTGCTTGACTGCTTTCATCTCCTGATGTCAGAAAAGGTGTTATATATCATTCTTTTAGCTGTAAGGGAACCGTCAAGTTATAGTGGTTGAAGTAGAGCCAAGCAGCAATGGACTAAGCGAGTCAAATAATGCTGGTGCGAACCATGTTGGATGACGGGTAAGGGTGAGAAAAAAGTTCTGCTCTACTGCCCTGTGCTAAGCAAAGTGAGTTTGCTTCATTTCAGGCCATGTTATTCAGTCTCATGGAACTAAACTCTTAGATGCAGCATGCAACTGCCTCCATCTATCGGCACATCTGCCCTAGATGCACGCGTAGCCGCATTGTTCATCTTGAAAGGGATCCGCGAGGTGCTGTCATGTCAAGCCCAAGGTTCATTCTACTACTGTAAAATTTCTGCCATTTACACGTCTTGGTGGGGGGTCTTCTTGCAACGATTTTCGTTTCTTCAGGAATGGTGCCGATCAATTGGTGTATAGGCCATCTCGGTCTAGTTTAGAATTTACCTCTATTTTGAATCCCGCTTCCTTATTAGTTGGGAACCCCCTCCTCTATGAAGTAGAGAATGATCGATCGAAGACTGAGAAGATAGAAGAAGATATTTTAAGCATCAGTTGCGACATCGAATGAGACTTCCTGCATAAAGGTAGGGCTGGGTAGTAGCTTTACCCGTTGTCAGAATTGAATGTAGCCTTTTATTTAAAAAGGCAAGGCCCCTAGCGATAGAGGAAAGAAGAGAGGGAATGCAGGCTTCTTTCACTCACTTGAGTTTTGTTTTGGAGAGAGCATTATGGAGCAGCAAAAGGCATAAGGGGAGTTGGAATGGAATATCATATATAGTGTTGAATCCAATCTGAAGCTCTTTCGAACAAGTGAGGAACGAGTGACCACAAGCTCCGCTTAAGCGCTTGACATACAGTTAGCTTAAAACATGTTCATCATGTGGTCGAGCGAAGCGCACCTCTGTGAAGCAGCCTAGCATCACTTTAGATAGGAGCAGAATGGATGACTTAAACTGAAAGTAAGTTCTCCGGGTCGATATATCGTACGACGTAATAGAGATCTTGATCTAGATCCGGTGCTTCGAAGAATTCGGGACCTAACCATGTTCGGTTTGTCACATGAACTAAACGGTAATAGTCTATTACCCCTCTCACTTCGTTCGAGCTGAATTGCATCCACCCTCTCACGGTCGAAGGCTCCGCAACACGTTGGAGAGCTTTTAGATCCCGCCCTAAAATGTCCATTCCCCTAGAGTTCCGAAGTGATTCTCATTCTCACTGCAGCCTTATTAAGCCGAAAGAAAGCCAAGCAAGAATCTCATGGTAGTATGAAGGGGGAGCAGAATCGTATCTGGGAGTGGTTCTTCGGATCGATCACAGATTCTCGGCCCCGTCCTTTTGCTTCCACTCCAGTTGACCTCTCTTGTTTCCATCCCACCATGAGAAGGTAGAGAGCAAAACCAACCCAACAAACAACTATTACTATACCCCTATTAGTAAAGCATGTACTTCTTGCAAGGCTTGCTAAGCTTCTTCATGTGACAAACATCGCAAAAGTAGTCCATTGAACGATCGCCGATCGAGGGCATCATAATAGTATACTATTTTTGAACCCTGATGGGTTTTGCAATCGACCATTTGATAGCCCTGTTCCTGAATATACACAGAATAGGGCTTCAATGAGCCCTAGATGTAAAGGGGTTCTTGAACCTTTCTAAGCAATTAGAAGAGCACAGAATTGGACCTCTCTCAAAAAGATGGATCTGGGATTGATTGTGGAACCGAGCATAGAGAACCGGGGGCGGGCAGGAAGATAGGCTAGGCAGAGTAGTCACTCTGGAGCAAGTTCTTTGACTGGATCTATGCATGTATGAACCCTAAAAAAATCCCGAAGATCTAGTCTAGAAAAAACCCGGATTTTGTTGGGTTAGCTTTTTTGTAGGAAAGGCGGTCACAGGAAGAAATGCCCTACCAATGAATAGAATAGTCTACTAATGTCAACAATCTCTTTCTTCATATACGAGACCGTCTGCTTTTCTATACTAAACTATAGATATGAAAGAAAAAAGAAAGATAGATATTCCCATGGTAGGAATAGGGCAGTTGCACTAAGGAAAAGAGCTAGGGATTTGATAAAGGTGATAGGACAAGGTTCCAAACCTACCTTAGTCTCAAATAAGGCGCAAGCTAGGGACATTACTATATGAATGAGACTTTATCCTTATTGCATTACAAACGATACCTCAAATTCCAAAAATGCTCCTCTAGTCCCGAGCTTGGTAAATAAGGTCGTGGGAATTTTTTTTCTTCCGGTCTTTAAGTGATAGGGGGAGTCACTCTTGCGTTCTCTCTCTTGGGTAGGTCAGTCTCGCTCTCTCTTGTTGGTATGTATATCTGTTATGGTATTGATGTCGTGCCATTCCAGTAGTGTTTGTTAATTTGTTGTTTTGAGTGAGGGGCGGAATGAAAAAAGGTAAATAAAGACCTTAGCCAAAAGCAAGGGATTCCTGGGGCCCTAACGATAGCAGAGGCAGCAGGGCAGGTATTCTCAAAAAAGAAAGAAACGAAAATAGGCAGGGAGGTAAGAGCGAGTAAGACTAGGTTATAGCAAGACAATAGAGGTTAGATAGCTCTTACCGGAGGAAGAGGGTTCAGGTCACCCGTCCCCTTGACCCAGACACGAACTAATCCTTCTTTCTCTCAAATGTATGCCCGGTTTTTGTCGAATCTTTTTGATCACCTTAAAAAACAAATCGGAATTCCGTCTTGACATGATAAATAGTGATGCCCACCTGCAGAGCGTAGTCCTCCATGTAGCCTTGAAGTAGACTATTTCTCGAGTCTGATCTTATCCCCAAATCCTTTTTGCAAAAGGAGTAGGTAGCAAGATAGATGACTAAAAGCTGATGATCTTTGCCTCTTACTAGTAAAGGGAAAAGCCCTATACATGTTATTAGTCAAGACTAAAGGCCCTTTACTAATATAATAGAAGGTAAGACCGGCTTTCGCGCAGCAGCTACGCCCTTGCTTCTTGCCCATAGAGAGTAGGATATTTTGTGAGCTCCTTCACCTAGCAAAAACCTCCGCTTTTCGGCCGTAATCCCGTGCTTTACCAACACATTCAATGGATTCCACCATGAACCGGGAGCGGGCGAAGACATACAGCTTCCATTTTCGAGGTACACAGTCACGTGCTGAGCAAAGAGGTATATATCATACTCATTCATAGGTGCAAGGTGCGGCATCCGCCTGAACGGGGAGAGGATTTCCCTAAAACAAAGATAGGCATGTAAGGAAACAATGTAAAGTAACCCCTATTTCGCTGTCCAGGGAGCTGTTGACTAATGACCTAAAAAATGCGTGACGTTTGGGACGCGTGAGCAACCCTTCGTACACGAGATAGAAATGATAGGAGATTGACCGGTCGGGGGTCGAGTGATCTCAGGGGTTTAGGGGTGCTTCTCCTGCTGCAACTACCTCTCTATTTTCAAAAGTATATAGAAATGGTAGGTATTGGGAGTGAGTGAACTACCCGGGGAGAAAGGGGCAACCTCTCTATAGAAGAGAAGGGAAAGGGTTATCTGCTCAAAATGATTGTAAAGTCTCTCGGGGTTGGAGGTCTAATAGTAGTCACATCTAGTCCCCCCCCCCCTCTTACTCAGAATAGCTAGCGAGAGGAATACTACTGATTATCTATGAAAGAAGGCTTTTAAGAATGAAAAAAATCTTATCTTAAGGATAGAGAGTCCCCCACCTGCCTTTTCAGATACGAGTGAGTGAGCGCCTTTTCTGCTATGAATGAATGACCTCTCCATTTATTTTCAAGCTTGCTCTTCAAACCAACCTATCGCTCTCCTCTATAAAAAGGTTCTTCCGTAATCACTCTCAATAAGGCATCCATTCCCCTTTCAAATGAAAAGAGAACTAGACTTTTCTCTTCATCATTGAAATCCGCCATTCAATCGCAGTGTGATGCTCTCAAAAAGCTCAATCCTCTAAGGCTGAAACGAATAGATCAGAAATTCGACCTGGGATCCGCCCATTCCGATCCTTGCCTACTAAACAGTTGCACCCCCGGATATGTATGTTGGGAGAACCCCATGATCCTTCTGTGTGGAAGGGAAGGAAGAAAGAAGGAGAACACGAATACTAAAAAGTGGTTCATGGGGACCACCAAAAAAGGGGATAGAGAGCGCAGGACGGGCTTTCCAAGCATAAAACAATCCCTACCTATACATTCCATGGCAACAGACAGAAGGCGGTTTTGTCGTTGTTCTTAACCCCAGACACATTTCCGTTCCCAATAATCTCCAGGAAAAGACTACCATGATTTCCAAAGGACCGAGGGAGAGTCAAGGCATGAAAAAACTTATCTGTGATCTGCTTATTTCCAAGTACGTATCATCCGCTGCCTTATCTGCCGTCTCTGAAGCTGCCAAAAGCCTACCCTCTCTCGGATATTGAGTGGGTTGACCCGGGAAGAGATCCGGATGAACCTTCCAACAAGCAGAATAGATGTTGACCATAAGGCCATCTCGGGCATGGGAAAGAAAGGTGGCAGACAACTAACTTAACTGGAAAGCATAAACGACATTGAGGATGAGTCTACCGGTCGACAAATGGCTTCTATCTACAGGTGCTTTCATTATGGATCGGTCGAATTGTCACAATTGATTGCTCACATAGAATTAGGTTAGTCAGGCTTAGGGAGGTGATCTAAATCGCTATCGATACGATGCGGGGCTGATTTGCTAACCATAACGAACTTGACTCTGCCCCTGAAAAAAGGGCAGGAAGACCTTTGCCCTAGGCTGGGGAGGGAATAGGATCGCTTTTCTTTAGGACTTTAGTCTGTAACAAGGCTCGAAGACCTTCGGCTGTATTTGAAATGGATAAGGTAGGGCATCCGTTTACGACGTGGGTGGGATTAGCAATTTTCTCTATTTTCTTCTATGGTAGGAAATACGCATCAGCGGGGGTATATGAGAGGAAACCAGTCTGCAGTAATTCAAATTGCTCCTTAGGATCACTAAGTAAATCTTGACTCACACATACCGTGGTATATTGTTGTCAACTCACATAGTCGCACCTACCAGCAACAAGACGACTACTCCCTGCATGCCACTAAATGGCGCTATTTAATGCTTGGGTTCGCCCAATACAAGAACTACAACCCAACCTAGCTTAAGACTAAATCCGTGGAATACACCCCCGTAAGAGCCCTCTATTTGACTAACATACTCCCTTTTGATCTCCCCCATACCTTCATATCAAAGTTGGGAATGATTGACTTTTGGATTAAAATAATAGCGCATAATGGCAGTACTTCTTTTATGATCTTATCTACTTGAAATGCTTACCTATAAGTGCGGAGAAGGTACCTAGGGGACCAAACGAAAGGGCACTGAAAGGTCTTCAATTAAAGCTTCGCCAGTACTTGAAAGACTCGAAAGACCTACTTGATGAGTTTCCTTATGAGTGAGTTCGTAGGTGCCTTTAAGTCGAGTGTAGCGAAGGGATTCTCCTAAGAGAAGCTTTAGCCCTTGAACCTGAAAAGACTTTTATGAGCTATCTCAGTAGTAACCGACTTTATTTTATTAGCTGTATGATTAGTGGCTTAGCTATTAGATGTCTAAAAGCTACAGTAAATAAAATCCCTTTTGAAAATAAACCATTAATCCGCCTTAGGTACTCTTTTAAGTCCGTGTAAGGCGGAGGGAATGAAGGGACCTGCAGGAGGCTGAAAAGCCGTAGTGCGCTAGCGCTAGCGAGTTAGCGCAACAACTTAGTGTCTTATTTTCTTTGCTGCTTTTTTTTACATAAGGTCCGCAGGAAAGCGATTGCTAAGGCTTGTAGCTTGCTTCTGTCCTTAGTTAATTTTGGACTGAAGCTGTTCTAGCTTCCGTATCTTTTTTGAACCTAATACCTTCCTATGTCATCTCTGGTCTGTCTCTTTTTGAGAGAAGATTTTCTACCCTGCCTGCCTATGAAGAACTTCAAGTCTACCGAGAAAGGATGTGGTGGTAACCCCTACAGCTTTGTCTAGACCCGGGCGTCCAGATCTGTAGGAAGACTCACCTTAGCCACTATAGCGACCCCACCCCAAACTTTAGCTGAGAAGCACCCTCCACCCACTTAATTTTTCCGTGTGCCCAAAAGCCCGCCGACCCGGTTTTTGAGACCCTTTCTAATTCCCTCACCCAATCTCATGAGAAGCAAGCCTAACAGGCCCTGCCTTAACTTGTCCTCAGATAGCCAGCCCTCACCAGGATGCTAGCATTGCTAAATGCTCCGCCACGAAGCAAGCTTTCCCGAATACGACAGATGCAGAAGTGGCTAAAGAAATCGGAGGAAGAAAGTTGTTGGACAACTGTATACACGAGGGTACATTAGTATTATGGGAATTGTCACCATTGAAAGAAAGGGTAAGGGGTAGGAATCAACTTTTTTAGGTGTTGCTCTACTAAAGTAGTCGGCCTAACCTTCGGTTCCCGTAACCAAGTTTTTCTTTCTCACTCCTTATGTACTTTTTTTACTTCATCCATACTTTTTTACTTTTTCTGAAGTGTGGGGCAAACGGCGCCCTCTACTTCTATTTCTAACTAAAGGCGAACAGCCGGCATTGCAAGCAAATAGAAAGCCCCCGCCCCTTTGAGCCGGAAAGTGTACCGGTTGTTTGAGTCGCGAAAGGGCCTCTTGCTTAATATTATTTAAATATATAATAATAATAGATAGATAATATTATATTATATATCTATCTATAAACAAAAATAAAAAACAAAAATAAAGAAAATCATTTTTTTTAATTCTTCATTCCTAGGAAGAGGAAGAAGCAGATAGGACAAAGGCCTTCTCTTTCAGTCCGCTCTTCCCGAAGTGAGAGAATTGCATGTAGAGATCTGTAGGGGCTTATAGTTTAATTGGCTGAAACGTACAGCTCATAACAATGATATTGTAGGTTCGAGCCCTACTAAGCCCCCCCTTCTCTTCACCTGATACAAGGAAGTCGAAGTACCCGCCGCCCTGCAGATCTCAATCTAGCGACGACATCTGGAACCACACTACTGCCGTTGCCCTTCGGGCATGCCTCCTATGCTTATCACTCAACTACGCTCTTGCACCATGCCCCCTTCAGGCAATACAGTGTAATACGCGAAGCAGCTGATCCATAGCTCTTCGATCGCTATATTCTTGCAATAGCGAAGGCGTGGTTCATCCTCTAAGAGAGAGTAGATGCGAAGGTTCGGATCGAAGATCTTCGCGAGACAGCCTCGGGGCACCATAGCATGTCGGGAATAAGAGGGACATAGTGAACGTAACCACTCCCTTGGTTGGGGGTTGTGACCCCCCTATACTTTTAATTATTTGATTCCAGGTCTTTTTTATTATCACTATTGGAATATTTTTATTGATGACTTGGTCAGGGTGGTTCACAATTTTTTTGCTGAAGGCGCTATTAAGCCCTAAGTTTGAATTCCAATTTAATTGCCTCTATTCCGAAAGTCTAAAGTCCTTCCAATTTTCACCAATTCCGACCTACCTTTATTTATGGGATATTTGAAGGAGAGCTTTGTAACTTTTTCTATAAAATTCTCTCTAGCTCGAAGAATTAGTTTGATTCTCCCTATAAAAATAGTTAAGGAAAAAGGGGCGCTTTTGTTAAAGGACTCACTATTGTAGAGAAGATCTGCTTGGCTCACGAGGTGGCTTTAAGTTATCGGGGATTTTAACCTAAAGACAACATAGGAGGGCGGGGGGTCAAAAGAAAGTCAGGATATGGCAAAAGCATCTTTTTGGATCGAATGGGCTTTTGTGATAAATGGCGGAATTTGATATATGGATGTTTATGTAATGAAGACTTTGGAGTGATTGTGGATGGTGTGCCACATGGGTACTTTCCAGCTTCTCAAGGGCTGCAACAAGGGTTCCAAACCTAGCCTGTTGATTTAGCTGAAGAAGTGCTAAGCCGAGACTTGGTATCATTGAAAATGATAACATCTTACCATGCTTCGAGATCGTTCCCAACACTCTCCTACTTTCTCTTTGATAACGATGTTCTAATATTATATAATATCCATAAATGGAATCTTAAGAAGCAGAAAATCTTTCTGGAAAGAAGTAAGAAGTTGATTGCAATGTTGTAATGGCCAAAAGGTCAATTTTGATAAGAGCCAGTGCTTCCTCTCGAACAGAGCTCCTCGCAAAAATTCCAGATCATTGAAGAGGGATAAAAAAAGATGGTAGTTTTCCTATCAATTACCTGGATGTTTTCTTATCCCTCAAGAGAATAAATAGAGAACCTTCCTCTACTGGAGAAAATGAAAAAGAGAATCTCAAATTAGAAAAGAAAATTGTTGTCCTCCGGAGGTCGACTAAGGCTTCTTAAACATGTTCTAGACTTCCTATGCACATGTTAAAGTTTTTTCCTGAATTTGCCGGCCCACACTTCGGCTACTGATAATGGGATAAGACCTTACTACTATATAGGATATGTTACCCTCTCTCTAGTGAGTGCAGTGAAGGACTCTCGCCTCACCCGCCCGTTTGACTTATGGCATCACCGACTTGCTTTTCAATCAAAGTGATTTCATAACCATAAAGAAAGACCTCTTTTTCGAGATCAGTCCCGTCCCTAGATGTAGTAGTCAATCAACGGGACATTCAAAGAAGCTATGCACCTTCACTGAATCTTAATGAAAGAAAGCCCTTTCATCCTAATCTCATCTACTGAAAAGAGGGCCGGGCGTAGCACGTTTTTTAGGACACATAGGCTATTACAGACGCATCAAAAAAGACTTTTCGAAGTGCGGAATCCTAGAATGGAATCATTGCAGAAGAAAGGTATAACGCTTGGGAACCAGAATAGGATTAAGCCTTTAAGCATGCAGATGAGTGTTTGTTCTCAGCCCCAATCCTTCAGTTTCTGGATTGGAATAAGGAGTTCCATGTTCATATGGACGCATCACTTTATTCCATTGGATGTATGTTGGCGCAAGAAGGGCCGCTTGATCACTCCATCTACTTTTAAAGTATACAACTTTCCGCTT